>NC_090185.1:46553063-46853063 GCF_024679245.1 Pseudorasbora parva
AGAGTTGGTTTGAGAGACTAGGCTATTAAACATGCGGTTAACTCACTGGGTCGTCACATAAAAAAATTAAAACTTTAATTTAACAAACAAAAAACTGCTCTAAACATTTTTTGAAATGATCTTAATAAAGAAACGAAACGAAATATAACTACTTTGACATCAAAAACAAAGTAGGCTAGTTATTATACCACCACAAAGGCATTTTTGACGAGCTGAGGCAGGCTGATAGATTAGCCTACTGCTCGCAACGGCGCTCAAAAAAAACCGAAACGGGCTACACAATCAAAAAAAAGAAAGAAAAGAAAGTACATGCAGGTTGTCTTATAGCCTACCTTACACTTCAGCAAAATTAATATAAATCCGATCTTCAATTCCCGCAGTATATGCTCATTTAACGGAGTTCACATCAAAGCAAAAGATTCTAGCATTTTATTCTGCAGCCCATTTCAAATTCAAAGATCGCAATATGAGAGAGAGCGACCTAAGCACTGGTAAGATCATTAGTCTCATTAATTTATATTGAAGATGATTGTGTTTTGTGTGACTTATTTTAAAGTTTCATTTACGGCCATTTGCGTTGGCTTGCTTTACTCATTTGCAGCGATGTTGCAGTAGCACCGTTATCTATCTGACTACAACATAAGCTCTCACACATTTATTTTTTAATTATTTGCCAGGAGTAAAATTTACACATGTGGTTTAAACAACCAATACATTTGTCCGGTTTAGTTTGAAATACTTTCATGCACCTTCTGAATTGGTTTGTTTGAGTGATCGGAATTAAATACGGCTCGAAAGACTCTCGGAAGGCATTAGGCCTACTCCTGGTCATTTCGCAATCAGATAGATAGGCCTACCTGGTCAGAGAAAACGAATGAAGGAACCAGTAGTAAAAAGGCCATAACTCCAGCAGCTGCACTGAAGAGACGGACTCTTTAACCCTGCGCGAGCCATATCTTGACAGTGGCGCAAGCTATCATGGTCTCATGTTGTTTCCAACAGCACATCTCATTGTTCATTTTAATTATTAAAATAAATATAAAATGAAGGAGAAGCCTAAAAAAATGGGCGTAAAAAAGTCGGGACCGTCAGGCTCGGGCATAAATGCAATAAAGTGTGTTGCCAAAAACAGTTGTCATTTCTATTTTGTCAGGGGTGTTGTCGGCAACTGCTGAATGTAACTTATAAAGTAACTTGTAATCTAACTTAGTTACTTTTAAAATCAAGTAATCTGTAAAGTAACTAAGTTACTTTTTAAAGGAGTAATCAGTAATCAGTAATCAGATTACTTTTTCAAAGTAACTGTGGCAACACTGATTGTAGTATGATCTAAATGTGTATATAATTCCATACCTGCAAGACAGTGGCGCGTGGCACGATGTAAAGTCTGCTTTTGCCAACCACTGCTTTTAGTGCCCTCACAGAACTAACTTGTAATTTCTGGATCTTGCGTCCTTTGCCTGCCCTTGCCAACTCAAAGCCTACCAAATTTAAACTTATCTGAGGGTAGCTTTGGCAAACAAAGTTGTTCAATTCAGACAAACTCCAATTTAGCCCAATCTTTGAGTTTGTGCACGCGGCCTCTGGTGACTCATGCACAGGTTTTCCTAAAAATGGAAAGGTAAACATCAGTATAATCTGTTCCTGGTGGCACATTCATTAGTTCTAACAGTCCTGAGAGATCTTGCCCTGCCTGACTCCTTCAATGTTCGAGAAACCAGTTTCAAAGACAATACATTTCACGAATAAAGACATCTAAACTATGTTGTCATTTTTAGACAATCGTATGTTGAGAAACCCCAAAAGCAGATCTTACAACTACCAATTAACCTAAAATCGTTTGTTTTTAAGTGTAAATTTAAAACTAAACAAACCCTACACTCCTAAGAAAATTGCATATGACTGAGAAGAGCCTGGTCCCACTAACAAGCCCATCACACATTTGATCATCTGGGCAGATGCGAAATAACATTTATATACAATATATGGTGTACACTCTTAGAAGAAAAGGTTCTATACATTTTTGAGAAGGACCTGTATTGTATACATTACTTACAGTGTAGCTTAGCCTCTGAATGCACCACCCACATCCTCACACAAACAATTAACCTAACGTCAGATAGCTGATGCAAAAAGATTCATTGGGTCATATTCCTGGACATGTTTAAAGTGATGCCTTGAGAAAGTGTTGCATGGGTGTAACTATTAAAATGAAAAATGCATCAAAGAGTAAACTGCTCTACAACATCTCTTTAAAACAAGTCAAATATTTCCCAATATAGAGACAGTATAACAAATGAGAGCAGACAGCTCATACCATAGCTTTCTTTGCAAGGTGATTACATAAGGAGGTGTAAAAGTAAATAACACTTAATTCTTATGTGCTTCAATCTCATTCACCTAATCCAAGTTTAGACAGTTCATCAAGTGCTTTTGTGGGGGGCAGAAAACCATTATCTGGCCCAGGAAGGAGGAAGAGTTTTGCTTGCCAAAAAGGATTTTCCCTGCGGCCACCAGATCCTCCTGTAAACACAAACACATAAGATTTACACATGCAAGCTTCACACTAATTCACTTTAATAAAGATGCTGACATGCATGCTATTTGTGTCATGGAAGTGCAATAACCTGATACGCTGCGCGAGGACGCACTGAATCCCTCTTAAATTAGCACAATATCTGATGCATGTAATTACCTTGACAAACTATACATTAAAAAGATCTAAGACTAAAGTTACATTTTTTTACCTCCGTTTTATTCTCAAAGTCCTATAGTTACTGTACTTTGTTGATGTGTCAGGAGTTATGGATACTGGCGTTGGTACCTTTTGATAATTATCCACGTCATCTGCTCCCATTCATAAACTCCTGTGGTCGTCATGAAGACTCACGACAAAACATCCCACAGGGATTTTAATTCAAAAGCGTGCAGATGTCGAGAAATATTGATACATTATCATATGTTTGAGTCAAATTTCTCTACAGAGAAGTATTATTTATTCAACCTTTTTAGCCAAAATCAACAGATGTATCATTATGAGGCTGTATAATTTGTGTTGTGTTTTCAGTTCATACTGGCAGCCTGAGGGCGCCGGCACCCTGGCCTGTACACATTTAGTCCATGGCACCCATAAAGAGGCAGACAATGTGACATTGCAGGAAAGAATAAACTAGCTTCCAGAGATCGCTATAACGAGACACTTTTGAAGGCAATAAACACACAATCGTGACAATATATGGTTTGTCTGTGTTCATGCTATTTTGGGTGTTTTCCTAATAGATTATAATTTAATGCTATTCGACATAGCTTTTATCATTGTGTATTTTCTGTCAGATTTTTTTGACCCGAAGCCACATGAGATCAAAGAAGGTTATATAAAACACTCGACTTATGAAGTGATAAAGTTTGGAATAAAACATGATTTTAAACTTATAATGTTTTGATGGTGTGCTAAGCTAGCATGCTAGCTTGGCCTGAGATGCACCTGCCACTGAGCATACTTTATTTTTATGAAACTTTGACACAACTACTGAAATGTTTATTTTCAAGAAAGGCATTTGATGGAGTCTCAGAGGTGGTGAAGTGAGAAGTTTGATAAAAGAAATGAGGTTTAAATAGAACCGTTTGAGAGTCGTCGTTAATTACATTGAAGACAAGCCCTAGTCGGACAGTAATTGTTTCTCATATAGACCTCCGTAAAAAATAAATTTGCATGCAACCTCAGTGATAAAACTTGTGTATTTGGATGGTGATTTATTCCCGGTGGAGGAGCGAGTTTTGTGATTCTCCGCACCTGGGAACACTGCTCACGTAGTCAGTCAAATGATTGTTTGTCTGCTGTAAAAATGTCATATGCTTGGAATAATAAGTATATATATATATATATATATATATATATATATATATATATATATATATATATATATATATATATATATATATATATATATATATATATATATACATATATATATACATATACATATATATATATATATATATATATATATATACATATATATACATATACATATATATATACATATATATACACACACAATAATAGGAAATTATTAATTATTTACATGTCCTGTGTAAAAAAAAAAAATTACTTTTAAAAAATGTGGAAATGAGCAGAAGTAGTTAAACCTATATAAGGTTATTTACTGCCACAAGGGCTCATATCAAATGTTTACATGGTTTTCTCCTCTTTCTCTTTTGAGCAGTGATGAAATCTTATTCTTGTAAATACTTTTCAGCATTTCAGTAACAAAAGCGTAATCTTGGACCTTTAAAATGTATCCGAATTACAGCGAAGAGCAACGGTACAGTGCTCCGCAGGGGTCAAAAAGGAAAGTTAATTTTGAAGCGATCTCTTCTTAAACTCAGAGATGTGGATTCGGACATCAATTAAATCACACGACCTTGCTTGGTGTCTAAAAACAGTAGGTAATTCGGCCGGGGATTTTTACGCTGGTGGTGGGAGAAAAACAGACATTAAAAAACTAAAAAAAGCAACAAAAACAAAACAAAAAACACAGCCCCTGTAAATGATGAAGATGCCTTACGACCCCACGAGAAACAATTACCATCCAAATAGGGCTAAAGGAATAATAATATTAGAGCCATAACCCAGCGGTGTGAATGGGTGCTGGAGAGCAACAAACTGAAATGAGCAGTTTGCATCTCTATGCAGAGGCAATAAACGCATGAAAGCTCAGAAGAGATTGCAATAAACATCAGTTCACATTTTAGAGAAATCTCAAAAATAAAAAGTCACACATCTTGTAAAACAGTTCATACAATTCAGGTTTAAACTTATCCTCAGATTTGAAGTAGCCCATGTTGGTCAGGCTTTAGCTGTAGTGCATTTCTAGACACAAGGCCACCTTCAATTTTATTTTCATGAAATCATACAAATACATTTCTAATAACGTTACAAAATTTTGAAGCTTATTATAGCCATTTTTGATTACATTAAACTAACAAGTGTGTAGGTACCTAGCCATTTCTCAGGATTTTTTTTAAAAACAGGGTGCAGCCAACAAGTGAGATTTTTTTTTTCTTCCTTAGGTGAGAAGGAAAAACAAGTTTAGTTCAGGTGTGTTCTAAAATGGATTTTGGCGACTGGTTTGCTTCAAGTTAGCATTTAAACAGCTACCCCGAATTTCTGTTAGCACATTAGCAATTACTCACCCCGAACTCGATTAACTTGCCGGCGAAATAGTTGTCTTGTTGTAGAAAGTAATGTTGACTCATCATTTCTTGCTGCCAGCTCCTGTCTAGCACGGGTTGCAGCGTTTAAAAGACGATTAAAAACACTTTCTGGCTGCTCCGACATTGTGCTAATCAGTGCTAATTACAATTTAATAGTTAGCAGGTGCTATATGATTTGAACAACGCTAGCTCCCGCATAAAGTGGGATGGGTCCAATTTGCATATAGATATCTGTAACATCATTTCGCCTAGTCAAAACTCCAATTCAAGATATCTGTAATTACATTTTGACTAGGAAGAATGAAACTAACAGATATCTCAAAATTCAGATATCTCTGATCAAATTTAATTTAAAGATATCTATAACTTAATAATAGATATCCATAATTAAATTAGACATATCCCTAACTCCAGTTTGAGATATCTACAATGCCATTTTGACTAGACATAATTCAAGTTACAGATATCTACAATGTAATTTCGCTTATTCAAAACTTAATTGAAGATATCTGAAAAGGAACATGTAGATATCTTGAATTGTGGTGAATTATAGATATCTTGAACTGGAGTTATGATTAGTCAGAATCAAATTTTAGATATCTCAAACTGGAAATTCAGATATCTACAATTCAGTTGCAGATATCCGCAACTGAATTGTAGATATCTGTAATAATAAACCCCATACAAATGAATGGCAAAAGTGACATCATTTGTCCTAGGAAGAATGTCTTTGTGGATATCTGAAATAACAATTATGGATAGGAAGAATTTAGTTGCAGATATCTGAAATGTTCTTTTTGACTAGGCAAAACTGAATTACAGATATCTGCAACACATATCCAGTCTAGCTTTTAAATGTTAAAATGGCTTGCCATAGTCATGTGTTCTGATTGGTCTAAGCTCTATGTATCGTATCGCAAGCCATTTTAGCATTTAAACCTTTGTCTGACTATCTATAATTATATTTAAAGATAGTAACAATTGTATTTTGACTAGTGATAATTATAATTCGACTAGTCAAAATGACAATTAGAGATATCTGCAATTATAATTGCACTAGTAAGAAATCTGATTCGAGATATCTCTAAATACATTTTGACTAGTCAAAACTCTATTAAAGATATCTGTAATGAGGTCAGAGATATCTTCAATAGACGCGTCACACATACGCAAAGATAATTAGAGATATCTCTAATTCAATTTCGACTAGTCACAACTCTATTTTAAGATATCTGAATTGTACCTGCTCCTAGTCAAATCAAAGGTGTATTTAATGCTAAAACGGCTTGCCATATGTATCGTCATCACTGTCATGTGTTCTGATTGGTCTGAGCTCTATGTATCGTCATCGCTGTCATGTGTTCTGATTGGTCTAAGCTCTATGTATCGTCATCGCTGTCATGTGTTCTGATTGGTCTGAGCTCTATGTATCGTCATCGCTGTCATGTGTTCTGATTGGTCTAAGCTCTATGTATCGTCATCACTGTCATGTGTTCTGATTGGTCTGCGCTCTATGTATCGTCATCACTGTCATGTGTTCTGATTGGTCTGCGCTCTATGTATCGTCATTACTGTCATGTGTTCTGATTGGTCTACGCTCTATGTATCGTCATCGCTGTCATGTGTTCTGATTGGTCTGCGCTCTATGTATAGTCATCACTGTCATGTGTTCTGATTGGTCTGTGCTCTATGTATCGTCATCACTGTCATGTGTTCTGATTGGTCTAAGCTCTATGTATCGTCATCACTGTCATATGTTCTGATTGGTCTGCGCTCTATGTATCGTCATCACTGTCATGTGTTCTGATTGGTCTGCGCTCTATGTATCGTCATCACTGTCATGTGTTCTGATTGGTCTAAGCTCTATGTATCGTCATCACTGTCATGTGTTCTGATTGGTCTGCGCTCTATGTATCGTCATCGCTGTCATATGTTCTGATTGGTCTGCGCTCTATGTATCGTCATCACTGTCATGTGTTCTGATTGGTCTAAGCTCTATGTATCGTCATCACTGTCATGTGTTCTGATTGGTCTAAGCTCTATGTATCGTCATCGCTGTCATGTGTTCTGATTGGTCTGCGCTCTATGTATCGTCATCACTGTCATGTGTTCTGATTGGTCTGCGCTCTATGTATCGTCATCACTATCATGTGTTCTGATTGGTCTGAGCTCTATGTATCGTCATCTCTGTCATGTGTTCTGATTGGTCTGCGCTCTATGTATCGTCATCTCTGTCATGTGTTCTGATTGGTCTGCACTCTATGTATCGTCATCACTGTCATGTGTTCTGATTGGTCTGAGCTCTATGTATCGTCATCACTGTCATGCGTTCTGATTGGTCTAAGCTCTATGTATCGTCATCACTGTCATGTGTTCTGATTGGTCTGTGCTCTATGTATCGTCATCACTGTCTTGTGTTCTGATTGGTCTGCATTCTATGTATTGTCATCACTGTCATTTGTTCTGATTGGTCTAAGCTCTATGTATCGTCATCACTGTCATGCGTTCTGATTGGTCTGCGCTCTATGTATCGTCATCACTGTCATGTGTTCTGATTGGTCTGCGCTCTATGTATCGTCATCACTGTCATGTGTTCTGATTGGTCTGCGCTCTATGTATCGTCATCACTGTCATGTGTTCTGATTGGTCTGAGCTCTATGTATCGTCATCACTGTCATGTGTTCTGATTGGTCTAAGCTCTATGTATCGTCATCACTGTCATGCGTTCTGATTGGTCTAAGCTCTATGTATCGTCATCACTGTCATGTGTTCTGATTGGTCTGCGCTCTATGTATCGTCATCACTGTCATGCGTTCTGATTGGTCTGTGCTCTATGTATCGTCATCACTGTCATGCGTTCTGATTGGTCTGCGCTCTATGTATCGTCATCACTGTCATGTGTTCTGATTGGTCTGCGCTCTATGTATCGTCATCACTGTCATGTGTTCTGATTGGTCTGCGCTCTATGTATCGTCATCACTGTCATGTGTTCTGATTGGTCTAAGCTCTATGTATCGTCATCACTGTCATGCGTTCTGATTGGTCTAAGCTCTATGTATCGTCATCACTGTCATGTGTTCTGATTGGTCTGCGCTTATGGCAAGCCGTTTTAGCATTAAATACACCTTCGCATACTAGTCATAAATCAGTTTTGTAATATAATAATGTAATAATAATAAGGAAATCAAACGTATGAAAATAAAAAATGTACCTTGGACATGTGTAAAAGTGACATATAATATGCTGAGAAGATCAAGAAGGTTGTTGTCTAATTCTAGGCTATATATTAAAGTAATAAACAAGGTTGAGATGTGCATGCTGTGGATCCGTGAGGATTCATATGCATCCAAATGTTGTCACTCGTCGATTATTGGTGGAAAATTTCCTCACGTCAGTGATGAGCGCCAGTGATTTGAAAAGTTATTTTAAAATTATAACATATATAATGTTGCACCAGAAATAAGGCCAAATGCTTAGCTTTAAATGTGTTCGTTTGAGAATAAAAACTAACACAATTTAATCCACAGCATGCACATCTCAACATTATTTATTACTTTAATATATAGCCTAGAATAAGACAACAACCTTCTTGATCTTCTCAGCATATTATATGTCACTTTTACACATGTCCCAGGTACATTTTTATTTTCATTCGTTTGATTTCCTTCTCTATAAAGGAGCTTAAAATGACCAAAGACGCAGGACTTTTATTATACAATTCTTAAACAAAATGGCAGATGACAACGGTTTCTGCGGTAGGATTGGTTCATAAAATGTTTAAGGTGTGGTTTAGCTAAGGCATATTTGCATGCATGTTTAAGATATCTATAAAGGAGTTTTGACTAGTCAGAATGTTAATTCCAGATATCTACATTTATATTCTTCCTAGTCACAAAGCTAATTGCAGATATCTCCAAAGAAAGATCTGTCTAGTCAAAATCAGACAGAGATATCTATAATTAAATTGCAGATATCTTTAAATGAGTTTTGACTAGGAAGAATTCCAATTCAAGATATCTCGTATTAAAGCAGCACTAGGTAACTTTTCAACCTTCATAATATATTTTTTAAGACTCTTGTGATGATAAATCGACTTACAATAGGTTGAATGACACGTCTGCCATAGCCTGATGGGGTCTGTATCGTTTTTAATCGTACTTTTAAACTTCGGGTTTCGGGTAGTAACCCGAGAAAAAGAAAAGAACTACAAAACTCGACTGCTTTACGGCATATACGTCACTTCCACCAACACACACACTTCCTTACATTCGGACGTGCGAGCCCAACTTTGTTCGTCGGATAATATAGTCATGTCCGAAGCAGCACAGACAAATAAGAAAGAAAAGGTTTTGTTGGAGGAAAGCAATAAGAGGAAATGAAAAAATGATGGGATTAAAGGCAGGACGAGGATCAAAATGTGACCAGCGTTTGCTCGTCGGCGTGAGCTGAAGGAGGCGTGCCCGACCGATGCTGTCATGCTTGTTACGGTGAGCTACCACTCAAACATTGAACTGAAGTATCATATAGATTCTGTAAAACGGTAACCAATAGACTACTATAATGACGCTGGCTTGTAAACGTGAGCATCGTGATTATTTGGCGTTTGAAAAAAATAAAACCCATGAAATTATATTCATATGACATGCTGGAGCATATGCCACTGACTGTAACGTTACCTGGGATGAAGACATTTCACACACGACGCCAGAAGAACTCCTCTTGCAGTTTTCAGGGGAACTGCTGCACCGACCCGCGGGACGCTTTTATGAAGTTATTTGGCCGCACCGCACCACTGTATATATTTTTACAACCCGCCGCGCACCCGCGACCATTAAATAGACATACGGGGTCCGCGGGTTATGAGACGAACCGCGCATCACTAGTTCAGGGCTATCAGGGCTGTCATGTCAACAAATGCATGCGCGATGGCATCCCCTGTTGTAGGAGGACAGCTCTTACGACAGTATTTGAGGACATTATTTTTTCCAAACTGTAGGGGGACCCCGAGAGCAAAAGTAGCCAAGTGGGGCTTTAAGTTTTGCCTAGACAAAAATCCAATTCAAGATATCTTCAATTATAATTTGACTAGTAATAAATTATTTGCAGATATCTACAAATGTATTTTAGATATCTTTAAATTTGATGAATTAAAGATATCTTAAATGTGATTATGATTATGACTAGTCAAAACCCAGTTAGAGATATCTCTAATTATAATTTTTACTAGTAATAATTCAGTTAGAGATATCTCTAATTTAATTATGACTAGTGCAATTGTAATTTGAGATATCTCTAATTAGAATTATGCCTAGTATTAAATCAATTATAGATATCTTTAATTACAATTTCTACTGCATCAATAGTGTTGGAGGGTAGAGGATTCATGGCCAAGGCTGCACCTAAAATACACAGTACACTGCATTACATTCATAAATGTTTATGCATTTATATACTACATACAGTGATAATACATTACCCAAAATTATCTTTCCATTGCAATCAAACTGTAATTCAGTGTTCTTGTCAACAAGTTTTCTTAACTGTTTCACAACCTTATTGTTCCGTGCAACATTTTTATGGTGCAAAATATTTCTTGCAAGGAAAATGTGGGATGATGGTTTCATCATGTTTAGGAAGTAGTTCTTTTTCTTCATATCTGAAAAGAGCTGCTCAGCCTAAATCCTCTTTTTTTCTTCATCTTGCTTTTGGTATCTGTGTCGGGGAGCTTCTAACTCAATCTGTTCCATAATATTGAGTGCAGATATCACTGAATTATCCTTAAAGTCTACTTTGTTTGAAGTGAGGTCTGGAGTAGGCCGAAACTTTGGAGTAGGCCGAAGCCCTTGAGCTACCCAGGTATATCCTGTTTTCACACCCAGGGCCCAGGTGGACGTACATGGTAAGAAACAACATGCCTCCCAAACAATCAAAGGCTGTACCACCAGAGGATGAGTCACTGGTGACCATGAGCCTCTTCACTCAGACGCTTGAGCAGCAAAAATATTTTTTTACAAAGACATGTTACAACAACAACAGGACAACTTTAAATCTTTTGTGCAGCTCATAATTGATGGCACCAACAAACGCTTAGATGATGTATTTAAGGATGTTCAAGGAATCAAAATCAGCCTGGAATTTACTCAAGACAAAGTTGACAAAATGGCTAAAGCACAAGAGGAAATGAATAAGTTGAAGAAGCTTGAAACGGAAATACTTAAATCAAAGGAGGAGTTGGACAAGATGGTTACAAAGCTGGATTTTATTGAGAACCAGTCACGAAGAAACAACTTTATAGTGGATGGCATTCCTGAGGAAAGAGGAGAGAGCTGGGATGTATCCGAGAAGAAAATCAAGGATATGTTGGTCAGCAAAATGGGTCTAAATAACAACAATATTGAAATTGAACGGGCCCACAGGATTGGACTGTATCAGGAGGGTGGAAGACCCAGACAGATAATCGTCAAACTCCTGCGATTCAAGGACAAGCAGACCATTTTATCCTCTGCAAAGAAATTAAAAGGCACACGTATTTATATAAATGAGGACTTTTCTGAGGCTGTAATGAAGAAAAGAAAAGAACTGCTGCCCAAGCTGCGAGCTGCCCGGGAAAGAGGAGAAATAGCCACTCTGAAATATGATAAACTGGTCATAAAATCCAAGAGTGGAGGAGCCTAGTTAGAAGTATGTAAACATTCAATCTTTTTGTTTTGCTTACTTGTATATTTGTCTGTTTTTATTTGTAATTTAGATCATGGCTATTGACTTGTGTCATTCAGCTTTTCCAATTAAGGGTATTACAATAGCGCACTTGAATATCTGCAGTTTGAGATACAAAACTAATGATATATATCAGATTTTGCAGTCCAATAGTATTGAAATCCTAGCTTTATCTGAAACACACTTAGATTTTAGCTTCACGGATGCTGATGTGAAGATAGATGGTTACAGATTGTTTAGGAGGGACAGAAATAGACATGGTGGTGGTGTAGCATTCTATGTTAAGGATAACATCCCAGTTAATGTTCGAAATGACTTCATATGGCAGAACATTGAAGCATTATGGGTACAAGTTCATATACCACACATAAAGCCTATCTTAGTTGGGTGTGTATATAGACCTCCCAGTGCCAATACTCAATATTTGGATAACATATGTGAAATGTTTGATGCTGTTTGTGATCAAAACAGAGAGATATTTATTTTAGGTGATTTTAACATTGACTGGCTGTCACTAAACTGTCCAATGTATAAGAAACTTAAATCCACAGCTGCAATATGTGGCCTAAAACAAATCATAACTCAACCCACTAGGGTTGCAACAAGTACATTGGTTTCATCTGCAACATGTATAGATCATATATTTACAAATGCTTTTGAACAATGCTCCAAAGCAGTCTCTGTGCCCACTGGTTGTAGTGACCATAATATCATAAGAGTCACAAGGAAAACTAAATTGCCTAAAGGAGGCTGTAAAATAATTCATAAAATAACTTACAGATATTTCAACCAAGAGCAGTATGTGGGTGAAATTCAAGGTGTGGACTGGTCAGAAGTGTATGAAGACCGTGACCCTGACTCAGCCCTTAATAAGTTTATGGACATACTAATGAAAATAGTTGACAAGCATGCTCCTCTCAGAAAAAGAGCTGTGAGAAATAAAAGTGCCCCTTGGTTGGACAAAAAAATTAATGCTGTCTAGAGATAACGCTAAAATAAAAGCTAACATTTCTTGCGAACTAGCTGATCAAAAACAATATAGAACTCTCAGAAATAAAGTAGTTAAAATGAATAGAATGAAGAAAAAAGAGTATTTTCAAGAAAAGATTAATGAAGCAAAAAATGATGGTAAAAATTATGGAACACTTTAAATCAAATAATGGGCAGGAGTAAGTACTCAGCTGCTTCATATGTTGAAAATGATGGAGTGTTCATCACAGATCCAGAGGGAATTGCTAATTATTTTAACAATTATTTTATTAGTAAGGTAGAGAAATTTAGATCTGGTATGAGTCCAAATATCTCAGCATCTTATGATGCAATATTAAGTAAGATAATGAGTGAGAAGAACCATTCTGTCACTTTCTCATTCAGTCAAGTTGACAGAGGTTCTGTTGGAAAAATTCTTGCAGCTCTTCCTGATGGAAAGGCATCAGGCATGGACCATTTGGACTCCAGGCTTATCAGGGTGGCAGCTGAAGCTCTGTCCTTTCCCATTGCTCATTTGGTCAATTTAAGTTTGTTGCAGGGCGTATTTCCTGAGAAATGGAAGGAGGCTAAAATTATACCACTGCCTAAAAATAAAAGAGCCACATTTACAGGACAGAATAGCCGACCTATCAGTCTATTACCTTTACTCAGCAAAGTCATGGAAAAGATTGCTTTTGAACAAGTTTATAAATATTTTTTTTCTAATAGTTTGATTACAAAATATCAGCATGCATATCGGGAGGGTCACTCCACATGTACTGCTTTAACTCATATGACCGACAACTGGTTAGAAGAAATAGATGCAAACAGATTAGTAGGAGCAGTGATGTTGGACTTCAGTGCAGCGTTTGACCTGATAGATCACAAAATACTGCTTCAAAAATTAGAATGTTATGGTTTTACACCTTCGTCTCTGTCATGGATGGCAAGTTACCTATTCAATAGGAAGCAGCGTGTGTTCTTTAATGGTCAATATTCATCTACTAAGACAATACATTGTGGTGTGCCCCAGGGTAGCTGCCTTGGGCCTTTGCTATACTTGATCTTTACAAATGATTTACCTTTTATTGTGAAACATTCAACTGTTGTTATGTATGCAGATGATTCCACACTGTACTGTTCTGCAAAAAATCCTCATGATGTTTCAAATCTATTAAATCATGATTTGCAGAATATAAGCAAGTGGGTAAAAGATAACAAATTAGTTTTAAATGTAGACAAATCAACATCTATGTTTTTCTGGAAAAGATTGAAATTAACTACCCAGCCATCTTTGAACTTGTCAGTCAATGGGCTGCAGCTAAGACAAGTGACGCAAGCCAGGTTACTGGGCGTCACCTTGGATTCTTACTTGTCTTTTTCAGCTCATATTGATGGAATGATTGCTAAAATGGGGAAGGGTATTGCAATGTCCAGAAAATGTATGTCATATATTCCTATGTCCATTGCTAGACAGGTGGTCCAGTCTCTTGTTTTGTGCCATTTAGAAAACTGTCCAATTATATGGTCGTCTACATCACAAAAACATCTTCGTAAGCTTCAAGTGGCACAAAATAGGGCGGCAAGGACTGTCCTCCAGTGCTCTTTAAAAACTAACGTGGCCCTGATGCATAAACGTCTTTCTTGGCTCACAGTTGACGACAAAATTAAATTACGATTACTTTTAATGTTGTGGAATGCAGTATTTATGAAACAGCCACAGTTTCTCTCTGAGAAGTTTGTTTTTGTAGGAAGTGGACACCTACACGCCACCAGGCAGGCACTAGGTGGTGATATAAAACTTCCGCTTCCCAGGACAAATTTTTTGAAACGCACATCACTTTACAGAGCAATATCTATTTGGAATAGACTTTCTATCTCATCACGCAGAATTCAGAACAAATACAAATTTAAGAGGACAGTAACCAAGGAACTGTTGCAAGTAATCTAGTGCCAGCAGTAAATTGTCTTTTTTGCTTTCTTTCTTTTTTTTTTTTCTCTCTCTCTCTCTTCTCTCTGAATGTAAGCGCAATGTTTGAATTATTTTTATTGTAATTTGTGTTGATTATTGTTTTGTGTGATTTTATGATGTGAATAATTTTAAAAGAGGACCCCAGGAAGATTAGCTGCCATTAAATGGGCCGCTAATGGGGATCCTAATAAAACAATAAAACAATAAAACAATAAAGCTGTCTGACTGTTTATTTTTCCAGCAAGCTCAGGGACACAGCCAATCTTCCTTAAGGAATCCCTAACGTCCTTGCTATTGTTCTGATGGAACACATCACACAACGCATAGTGGTCACATGAACCAGTAACTGGGTGACCATCTTTATCAGCTGGTTCTTTTCTGTGATTAAGCCAGGGCAAACTGACTTCCAAGTCATTTTCAGATGCCGCCTTGATATTTTCATCCGATGGATGCAGTAAACGACCTTCAAAAGGATGAAAGAATTTCTCTGAACGTTGGTTTGCATGTGAGGCTAGTCCTCTTGGGTAGTCGTACACTGTAACATTTGGTACATGTTTCCATGAAAGCAGGAGGTCACAATAATCACGAGGGCTCTCCGCTCTGATGTTAAATTTCACAGAATATACAACTCCACACGGGCAGGTTATAACAGCCCAGCCACCTAGGGGGGAAGAGAAGAATCCATGAGTACTCAATATGTCTGTCTTTATACATTTTTATATCCCAACATCTTAAAATGATTAAATCCCTTCTCCTCATATTGAACAGCAAATTATTATGTAAACAATAACTGTGTTATATCAATACTTGAATGCCACCCTGATACATAACTGTACAGTCTGACTTACCAGATGCACCCCACACTTTCTCAAAAACCTTATTGTAGGTGACTCTATTTGACATCCTCTGTTTTAGTCGGATGATTAAATCCATTTTAGAACCTTTGTTATCTATTCCACACCCCTTACAAAGGGCCCCAATTTCCTCAACCTAAACAAAAAGAAAAATAGCAACAGAATTATTACACACAATGACAGAACAAAACATCTTAATTAAAGGTCCCGTTCTTCGCGATTCCATCTTTCAAACTTCCCGGTGTCATGACAAATCCTGTCCCCCTGTGAAATCGTGTCCGCTGGTAGCGGTTTTAAATGCCTGAACATAAGTTGTTATACATGGTTTTGGACAAGCAATTGTTTAAAAATAAACTATGAATTCATTACCATACTAACTGATTGCTATAATGGGAGCAAAAACATGTTCTGAATTATTTTGACTGATAAACTAAGTACCAATACAAAATCACGACAATAAATCTTATATACTTATATAAGCACTAATAGCTTCAGTTATATACTACTAGTATATGAAACATATGATTTGTAAGACATTAAAGACTATTTTAACACAATTTAAACAGCAAAAATCAAAACGCGATTTTGTAAGAATTGTAATCAGGCTCTGAACTGATTCACATTAAAATTTCTTTCAGCCAATATAATCGCTCTGGGGGTCCTTGCGGACACGATTTCATAGGCGGACAGGATTTGTCATGACACCGGGCAAAGTGCGCTAAGCTGCTGTCCAATCACAACACGGGAAGCGCTGGCCCAATCAGAACTCAATACGTGTTTCTGAAGGAGGGACTTCATAGAACAAGGAAATCATCAGGCCGTTTTTAGGACAGAGGAAACGAGAAGCACCTGGCTGCAGCCTGCAGATCGAGGCGGGGCTGCACACGGGGGCGGGGTTGCACGTGTCACCCCGCCCACAATGCTTCTCATTGGTTAGTGCCAAAATATGACGTTAATTGAGGCGGGGTTGCACCTGGGGCGGGACTGCACGATTCGTCCCGCCCGCAACTCTTCTCATTGGTTAGTGACGTCAAGCCTGACGTCGTCGTCAGTCACGGCAAACAGGAAATGTGGGTGAAATCAATGCTAATAGTTTCTATAGTCCTATATGAAGTACAAACATGTATAAAACAATGTGAATCCGTTAATTACATATACCTGGTGATAATATAGTATCAAACACAATACATTGTAAATTTGTTATTTTTTGTAAAACGTTTTATGTACTTACCTAGCAAGAATCCAATTACTGCAATATTAACGAATATAGTTTAACAGTTTAGTTTTGTTCATGTGGGCTATATTGTTTATTTACAACTTATTGGTAAGTTATTTCTGGTTGTTTATATTGTTATTTCTGTATGTCCCTTATGGTTACATGTATGCATTTTTAACAATTAAATAAAAGTTTAATATTCTCAGCAAGAGTGTCAAGTCTTAAGATATTAAAATTAATAGATATGAATGTACCTGATAATGAAAAGGGTTATGGTAAAAAATACCAGCATGGTTTGTATATGAATAACATGGCAAGACAAACAGTTCATTGTTATTTAGGTATGAATAAGTTTAATTACTTCTGATAAAGAAAGGTGAAATTTGTACATCTATACATATATACATACACTTTGTATTGCCAAAGCAATAAAACAACAGAAAATGATTTGTAACAACTAATTATTAAATATTCAGAGACAATAGTAATAAATAATAGAACTAAAATAAGACATTATGTGCATCCATCCATCTGTATCCATCTCTATCCATCTTACAAACTTTCCTCTTCACCTTTCATCATTCATCTTTCCTTTACACACTTTCCCTGACAAACTAATACTGGCACATGAAACAGCTGTCTGGGTCCTCTATGCTATCGTAAAATCCTCTCAGGCAACCACACTTCCCATTTCCGTAAAAACCCGAGCAGGACTTGAAGAAGGTTTTACATTTTTGGCACTCTTTAATTTCAAAAGGCACCCGCAATTCAGCCTTGGATGTTTCACTCCATATCCCCCAGTTCACAACACCTGTAAGCGCAAAAACACGTAAAAGAGAATACTTTTTACATGCACATATAGGCAAGGCAAGTTTATTTATATAGCACATTTCATACACAATGGCAATTCAAAGTGCTTTACATATTAAGGAATTGAAATAGGGATAAAAAAAAATGCATAAGAAAAAGAATACAATGTAAAGAGAATTAAAAATAATAAAATGATGATAAAAGAAAAAAACAGGTAAACTAAAACAGTTATACACAGCAAAATCCCCAGTGTTAAATCAACACTGCTCAGAGTGTATTTGGTCCCACTCCACAGAGAGTTAAAATAACACTGAAGCGTTGTTAAAGTTAATGAGATAATTAAGAGATGAATTAAGGGGTGATTGAACCATTAGTGATTAACACCTGATGATAATGAGCAGAATCACTGAAGGACAGAGAAACACCAGAACTACAACTGACTTCAGCCACAGCTTTAGATGAAATCAACTGAAGATAAAAGAAGACATTAAATCTCTGAAGATCTCAGCAGAGGAGGATTAAACTACTTCACATTTATTCCTGTCATACTGTTCATCTACATAAGCTTTTATTGAGAATTAACAGATTTAGATGTTGATGTTTTGTGGAAAATGTTTGGTCACCATTATGCTGATCAGTGTTTCCTTTAGTTGGGCAGTTTGACTTGGCTTTTTGAAGAGCGGTGTTGCTAACAGTGTTTTCTAAAACACTTACTAAGTTACAATGGATGACAGAAGCAAATCAGTTCATATAGTTTTCATAATGAAACAGAATGATTTACTAATCTCATCACTGACCAAATTTGCTATTTAGTAGATTTGTTTTGTACCACAGATCAGATTTTGAATTTAGATTTAATTTTATTTTTTTCAAAATTACAGAACCAAAGGTTTTAGCCAGACATCAAGAATCAGCTATGATTCTCAACAATGGTGACATGGTTCATGCTGCAATGCATGCTGGGAACCAATGTGTTTTATAATTAGGTGGCTCCCAGAATGCATTGTGACATTAAACATGTCACCATTGTTGAGATTCATATGTTGATTCTTGATGTCATAAAATTAAGAAATCTAAATTCTGTTTAATTTGTGGCAAGAATTTCATGTTGACGAACAATTTACTTAAAAAAAATAACTGCTTTTGTTCTGTATAAGATTGGTGATCTTGATCTTTAAAACTTTATTTGACAACAAACTGTATGATGCATAAAACATTTTCTTTGCAAAAAAATGTGTTTTGGCAACACTGTTACAAAGATTGTAATGTTAGTTTAAAGTCAAACTGCCCAACTAAATGAAACACTAATCACCGTAATGGTGACTGAATGATTTCCATAAAACATCAGTATCTAAACCTCTGTTAATTCTCAATAAAAACAGATGTAGAAGTACAGTATGACAAAAGTAATTGTGAAGTAGTTTAATCCTACTCCGCTGAGATCTTCAGAGATTTAATGTCTTCTTTTATCTTCAGTTGATTTCATCTAAAGCTGTGGCTGAAGTCAGTTGTAGTTCTTGTGTTTCTCTTTCCTTCAGTGATTCTGCTCATTATCATCAGGTGTTCATCACTAATGGTCAATCCACTTAATGAAACTCTTAATCTCTTAATTATCTCATTAACTTTAACACCGCTTCAGTGTTATTTTAACTCTCTTTGGAGTGGGACCAAATACACTCTGAGCAGTGTTGATTTAACACTGGGGATTTTACTGTGTACAAATTATTTAAAAAATGATGCATAGATAAGGTGCAATCAGTCGGACGTACAGTGCTCAGAGCTCATTCAGTAAATGCACAGCTAAACAGATGTGTTTTGAGTCTGGATCTGAATGTGGCTACTGTTGGAGCACATCTGGGGCCTGTACCATGATGGTAGTTTAACAAACTCAGGGTTAAAGGATTAGTTTCGAGTTGACAAAACCAAACCATTGTATTAAGGCTTTGTTGGTCCCATGATGCTGATCATCAGCTTTCTTTGTCAACTCAGGCTTTGATCCTGACTTCAGGAGTTTAGCTGTGACATCAGCAGTGAACAGCCAATCACACGCTGTGGAACTGAGATTCACTTCTCGCGAGACAATCAGTGAGATTAATTTCTCTCTTCTGCAGAATATTGCATGATTGAAAAATATTAAGAATAAAAAATAAAAAAAATACACAGCAAGAAGAAAAGCTGTTTATGAAAGAGGACAACTTTAAGAAAAAATTGTATACGTCAATGCAAGTAAAAGTTATGAAGTTAGTTTAGTTGATATAGAGAAAATAAAACATTTAAGCTCAGTGAGCATCTTTTTTTTATAGGCTATTTTTATTTATTGATTTTAAAACTTTGTCCATATGACTTTATGCAGGTGATGTTATTTATATGACTTATGTATTAATTTTAACAAAGTGCCTATTAATGATTGATTAACTAAAATGATAAATGTGTAATTGATTTAAGGTATAATAATTACATAAATTATAAGTAAATCATTCAAAATTAATATTATTATAAATAAGCATTGTTAAAAGCAAGACGCTTTAGTCTTTAAAACCATTTGCTATGTAATGACCTTTAATTTGGAGCAGAAACAGGGGGAGTGGCTTTACTGCATCAGAGGTGTGTCACTTTTCTCACAGCTGATTGGCCCAATTTCAGTTTGAGATCTCTAATCCAGAACATAACCTGCCCTGGAGCAGGTTAGCCGTGGAGCATAAGTTACTATGGCGATGAACACAGCTAAAAGCCAAACCACTTTAATGGTACCTAAAACCCAGGATTGGCACAAACTAAGCTTAAACAAATCAGGCTAGCCAGCTAAACCAGCTTCATGGTACAGGCCCCTGATCTGTTCAGGAAGCTGGTTCAGCTGCGGCTGGCATAATAGCTAAAAGCAGACTCTCCTTGCTTTGAGTGAACTCTTGGTATTTCTAACTGACTTGATCCTGCTGATCTGAGTGATCTGTTGGGTTTGTATTTAATCAGCATATCTGCGATGTATTGAGGTCCTAGCTCATTGAGTGATTTATAAACAAGTAATAGAACTTTAACCTGTTAAGCTGATTTCTAAATTTTGAAAAAATCCTAAGAAATGTATACTCAGACTAAAACAAATACAGTTTGTGAATCCTTTGCACTAAAAGCATAATTATGGTCTCATTTGAAAGCAGACACCTGGCAGTTTACTGTAAAGTCAAAATGATAATATTTTTTATAATAAAAAAAAGCTATAATAAGCTTCAAAGTTTTGTAAAGTTATTAGAAATTTATTTGTATGAAATATCTTTATGAAAATAAAATTGAAGTGGGCCTTGGAGAAATCTAGAAATGCACTACAGCTAAAGCCACAAGTCTGACCATGTTATATTTCAGATCTGAAGATGATCAGTCTAAAACTCTGAATTTTATTAAACGTTTTACAAGATCGTTTCATGTGATTTTATTTTGAGATATCTCTAAAATATCAACTGATGTTTATTGCCATGTCTTCTCAGCTTTCATTCTCTATTTTGCCTCTATTGTTTAGAGGTGCAAACTGCCCCATTCAGTTTGTCTCCCCGGCACACATTCACACTTCTGCGGACTGGTTATGGCTCCAATTATTATTCTTTTGTCTGCATTATAATTACTAACGATTCTCTATTCAAACTGTTCTATTCAAACCTCATTTCTAAATCAAACCTCTCACTTTACCCTCACTGAGACTCTATTGAATGCATTTCGTCCAAATAAGCATTTCAGTAGTTTTACATTTAGAAAATGTTCATAAAAATAAAGTATTTACTCAGTGGCAGGTGCATCTAGGGCAAGCTAGCATGTTAGCTTAGCACACCAGCAAAACAACAATTTATACGATTAAAATCATGTTTTATTCAAAACTTGCTTCATATCACTTTATAATTTATAAGTCGAGTGTTTTATATAAAAATATGTGATCTCATGTAGCTTCGGGTCAAAAAATCTGACAGAAAATATACAATGCTAAAAGCTATGTGGAATAGCATTTCATTATAAATATCATCTATTATGAAACCACCCAACATGGCATAAAGAACACAGAACAACCATATATTGCCGCGATTGTGTGTTTATTGTCTTAAAACGTGTCTATCTGCATAAAATAGCGATATAACGATCTCAGGAAGCTGTTTTGGTCATGTCAGATACTTCCTGAATGTCACATGGTGTGTCTGTTCTTCATGTGTTCCACATGGGGTGAATTTTCAGTAGTACAGCTTTCCAGCGCCCTCCGGCTGCCAGAATGAATTGAAAACACAGCATATCACAGTATACTGCGCTCATAATCACACATCCGCGGATTTTGGATAAAGATTGAATAAATAATACTTCTCTGTATAGAAATTTGACTCAAACATGTGAGAATCTATCAATATTTCTCCACATCTGCACACATTTGAAGTAAAAACCCTGAGGGAAGTTGTTTTGTCGAGTGTCTTCATGACGACCAGAGAGGAGTATTTTATGAATGGGAGCAAATGACGCGCATATTACAATCAAAAGGTAGCGACGCCCAAGATCATATTCATAACTCCTGGCACATATTAACACATTACGGTCATTATAAGACTTTGAGAATAAAACAGAGGTAACAAAATTAAACTTTAGTCTTAGATCTTTTTAATGATGTATAGTTTGTCAAGGTAATTACTTACATCTGATAGTAATTTTGAGCTAATTTAAGCAAAGAGAGTTTCAGCACGTCCTCGTCCTCGTGACGGTTATCAGGTTAAAATCGATCCTAGATGTAACTGGAAGCCAGTGTAAAGACCTGAGGACTGGTGTGATATGGTCATATTTTCTGGTTCTGCTCAGAATCCTGGCAGCAGCGTTCTGTATGAGCTGCAGTTGTCTAATGGTCTTTTTGGGAAGGCCGGTGAGAAGGCCATTACAATAGTCCACCCTACTGGTGATGAAAGCATGAACGAGTTTCTCTAAGTCTTGCCTGGAGACAAAACATCTAATCCTTGCAATATTTTTCAGATGATAGTATGCTGATTTAGTTATTGCTTTGACATGACTACTGAAACTCAGGTCTGACTCCAAAATCACTCCAAGATTCCTGACTTGATTTTTTGTTATCAGGCCTTTAGCCTCAAGATATGCGTTCACCTTGAGAATTTCATCTTTGTTTCCAAATGTAGTGATTTCAGTTTTGTCTTTGTTTAACTGAAGATAGTTTTGGCACATCCAGTTGTTAACTTCATCAATGCATTTGCACAGGGAGTCAATGGGGCTGTAGTCATTAGGTGATAGTGCTAAGTAGAGCTGGGTGTCGTCAGCATAGCTGTGGTAAGCAATATTGTTCTTTTTCATTATTTGGCTCAGTGGCAGCATATACAGGTTAAACAGGAGAGGTGCTAGAATTGACCCTTGTGGGACTCCGCATGTCATGGACGTCCACTCAGACTTATGGTCTTCTATACTCACATAATAACCTCTCCCTTCTAAGTATGATCTGAACCATCTGAGGACCATCCCAGAAAGCCTGACCCAGTTTTCCAGCCTGTCTAGAAGTATGGTGTGGTCAACAGTGTCGAATGCAGCACTGAGGTCGAGTAGAACCAGAATTGATGTTTTGCCTGTATCAGTATTTAAGCGAATATCATTTATAATCTTTATGAGCGCTGTCTCTGTGCTGTGATGCGGTCGGAAACCAGATTGAAAATTGTCAAAGAATCCGTTTGAGTTTAAGAATTTGTTTAGTTGATTGAAAACAACTATTTCAATGATTTTGCCAATGAAGGGGAGATTTGAGATTGGTCTGTAGTTGCTCAGTATGGAGTTATCCAGATTTCTCTTTTTCAGAAGAGGCTTAACTATTGCAGTTTTAAGGGCGGTTGGAAAAGTCCCATAGAGAAGTGAGGAGTTCACCACTTCTAGGAGATCTGCTTCCAAACAGTTAAACACACTTTTGAACATATAAGATTGTTAGCCATGGGTACTGCTTTAAAGAATACAAGCAGCAAGATTACGTAAAGCCAAACTTATACCCATTAGGCCTCATGCACACTTCATTGCACACATTTAAACTTTAACAAACTTACTGTCAAGCCATGCATAGTGTGCCTTCTGTCTGAACAGGTCCGTGTTTACAATTGCACTAAAGCTGCTACAAGTAAGTGACAGATTCAAGTAGGCAGAATCTCCATCCTGTAGCACCACTTCTAGGAGTATCATCTCCAAGATCTCCATGGGTAGCTGGAAAGTATTTATAAAATGATTAGTCCTTTTTTTGCTTGAATGGAATATGACAGTATTCCAGCACTTAAAAAAAAAAAAAAATGCATGCAGACATTTTACATTCAAAAGGTGCAAGTCAGGAGTCACGTTTGCCTTTTGTGCCTAAAAGGATAGCAGAGAAAACAAGTCAGTGTGTATGCATGCATGCATGCATGTATGTCATATATATATACACACACACACACACATATACGTAAGAAAACATTTCATATTAAATTTCTCATACATTCTTTTCAATGTGCCTCATTTGTTTCTTTGTTGCCCGAGTTTCTTCATCAGACCTGTAATGAAAAGTAGTAGAGACAGGTATGTTATTCATAGGGTTCGTACACATTTCTACCAATACATTTCAATTACTTTTTCATTTAATTTTAAAATAAGAACAGGGCTCGACATTAACACCCTTGAAGGGACATTCAAAATGTGAAGTTTTTATATTTATTACATGATACAGTTAAACATCACACAACCAAGTGTGCCGTTTTCCTGAATACCATCAGGACTGTAAATGACACTTTCATATGGCAGTTCCATAAACAATTAATTAACATTTAGTAACTTACATTTTAGCAATGTTGAGTTGTTATTTTTCAGCTGCAAAAATAGTTCTAAGCAAAGATTCTAAGCAACAAAGTTACAAACAGCAGAACGATAACGTGTCTCACGTGTTACTTAATGAATCAGTTTGATTGAATCGTTTGAATTAATGACTCAATGACTCACTTATTATGACTCACCTGCTGCCACCTACTGGCGGTTTAGTTTAATTACTTTTCAACATTTATTTTGTTTATTCAAAAATACAAATCTCAATACATAATTTAATGCAGTTGTAACGTTTCAGTGTAAATTATTTAATTTGATTGGTAACAGCCCTATAGTGTCTTATTTTAATTTAATATATAGATACAATTTAAAAATATAATATGAAACCTGAAGCATAGCTTATATTTAATAAAATTAGGGGGGTGGGGATGCCCTTTATAAAAGGTAAAATATGTCGAGCCCTGAAGAATAATAACATACATTATATACATTATTATGTATATCTATTATATACATATTTGAAACAAATTTCCATTAATTTTCCCAAAACTTTTCCAGGCCTGGAAATTGCCATTTTAGAATTCCATGACGTTTCCAGGTTGTTCATGGCTCCATTTTTCAAATGAAGGATTTTTTTCTTTCTATGTACATTTACGCTTTTGGCAGACGCTTTTATCCACAAAAATCATGCATTGCATTCAAGATATACATTTTACATTTTGTCAGTTCTTGCTTTCCCTGGGAATCAAACCCATGACCGTGGCGTTGCTAGCGCCACACTCTTTTGTTTGAGCTACAGGAAAGCTCTGTTCTATAAAATGTTCTCTCAAAAGCTAATCAGAGTTTCAATGGTTCGTATAATGTGATAGTGACAGAACAGCAAAAATTAAAGTTCTCTCCAAAAAATAAATACATAAAATGTTAATAATTAACACACCTCAAGGGGAAATTCTCCAAAAGCAACAAACACCACCACCTCCTGATGCAAGGCACATCAGGCTAAGATAAAAAGAAATACTCAGTTTACTTTTAATAATATTTGGAAACATTTAATAAAATTTGGAAACATATCAAGCGTTTGCCATTTCATATTTCACTTACCTCTGTAAAATCAAAGGGCCCTGCTGTCACAAAGCTCAGCGAATACTGAAATGGTAAACAGTACAAATACATTTGCTCAGATACAAGTACTGGATAAACATCTAGTAAAGAACACATCAGCTTCATAAACTTACCATCAGGACAAAAACTCCACAGCTGTTGCTGAGATGTTGTCGTGGAAGGCCCTGTTGATATTGACATGTACAGAGTCAAAATTAAACAATCTCAAATGATTTTACAGTTACTTATTCAAATGAATATTGGTACCATAATATCATTGACACAGTATTCATCCCAAGGCCCAGGAGACAGGATTTGTGCAATGTTTCTGTGATGACAAAAAGGCCATAGTGTAACGGATTCACAGAGGCAGGATTCAATTGCAAGTAACTCAGTTTAATTTGACAGATAGTGTCACAGAAGTCAAAACTCAGAACACTGAAGAAGTCCGGGTAAGACGGAGCAGTGAGAGAGGCTCTGTTGGCGACACGGGCAGGCTGTGAGCAGCTGTGACTCGGGAGATCGGTAGAGGTAATCCGGGAAGGGATCCAGCGTTTCACGGAAGGGGGAAACGACAACCAACACGGAGACACAAGGGGAAACATCCAACAACGCTCTGACAAAGACAAGAGAGAAACAGAGAGACTAAATAGGGTGAAGGTGATGAGTTGCAGCTGGTGCAGGTGATCAGCCACAGGTGCGTGATGAGCCAATCCCAGGCTCCGCCCTCACCTACATTCAACACGCACCCAAGAGTGAGACAGGGAATCCATGAACCGTGACAGTACCCCTCCCCCTAGGAGCGTCCCCTGACGCTCCCAGCCGACCTTACCTGTTGATTGTAATCATCAATAAGGGAGTGATCCAGAATGTCCCTAGCAGGAACCCAACTTCTCTCCTCCGGACCGTAACCTTCCCAGTCCACCAAGTACTGGAAACCGCGTCCCCTCCGTCTAGAATCCAGAATGCGATTAACCGAATAAGTTGGTTCCCCATCTACGACTCTTAGCGGTGGATCACTCGGCTCGTGCGTCGATGAAGAACGCAGCTAGCTGCGAGAACTAATGTGAATTGCAGGACACATTGATCATCGACACTTCGAACGCACTTTGCGGCCCCGGGTTCCTCCCGGGGCTACGTCTGTCTGAGGGTCGCTTAGACCGGTGGCGATCGGCTTTAGCCTTGGTGCGCGCTCCCACCTGGAGTAGAGTCTCACGGGCTCTGGTCCATGTGCGATGACACCTCTGGATAAAGGCGTGAACAGAGGGGACCGCGACCTCGGAATCCAGACTAGGAAAAATAGGTGGCTGGTAACCTACACTACACTCAAATGGCGAAAGGCCCGTAGATGACACTGGTAACGAGTTATGAGCGTACTCAACCATAGAGAGTTGCTGGCTCCAGGATGAAGGATTCTTGGATACCAAACATCGCAACACTCTTTCCAGATCCTGATTGGCTCTCTCGGTCTGACCGTTGCTTTGGGGGTGATAACCCGAAGACAGACTAACCGTGGCTCCTAGTAATTTACAAAACTCCTGCCAAAATTTGGACACAAATTGGGAACCTCTGTCGGAGACCACGTCCATCGGGAGGCCATGTAACCGAAAGACATGGTCTACTACAGATACCGCTGTCTCCTTGGCTGAGGGTAATTTGGGCAAGGGAATGAAATGTGCTGCCTTCGAGAATCGGTCCACGACGGTCAAAACGACCGTCTTGCCCTGGGAGGGCGGGAGGGCGGTAACAAAATCTAGAGCGATGTGGGACCAGGGTCTCGAAGGAACAGACAACGGCTGAAGTAACCCATGGGGAGGTTGGTTAGATGTCTTACCAACCGCACAGACCGAGCAAGCCAAAACAAAACTGCGAATGTCGCGAGCCATAAGTGGCCACCAAAATCGTTGCTTTATTAAACTGCAAGTGCGGTTTACCCCTGGATGACAAGCAATGTTGGAGCAGTGACCCCATTTTAGGACCTCGGATCTTAACCCCTCCGGAACGAACAAACAACTCGGTGGGCCGCCGGGCGGGGGCGTTACCCCTTCTAAGGCCACTTTGACCTTCGATTCGATCTCCCATGTGAGTGTAGAGATAACTATCTTCTCTGGCAAAATACACTCGGGAGTAACCGGGCGTTCGGAAGCATCAAAAATACGAGATAAAGAGTCGGGTTTGATGTTTTTAGACCCGGGGCGGTACGAGAGAACAAAGTCAAAACGTCCGAAAAAAAGTGCCCAACCAAGCCTGCCTGGAGTTGAGTCTTTTAGCAGATCTAATATATTCAAGGTTCTTATGATCCGTCCATACAATAAAAGGTACCCCCGACCCTTCAAGCCAATGACGCCACTCCTCCAACGCTAACTTGACGGCCAACAACTCTCTGTTACCAATGTCATAATTGCGTTCGGCAGGAGAAAGACGATGGGAGAAAAACGCGCACGGGTGCATCTTGTCATCTGAGGGAGAGCGCTGTGAAAGAACCGCTCCTACCCCCACCTCTGACGCGTCGACCTCTACCACGAACTGACGTGTGGAATCAGGGGCGACTAAGATGGGAGCCGAAACAAAGAGGCTTTTGAGTTTGGCGAATACAGCCTCGGCTGTATCGGACCACCTGAACGTCGTTCGGGGAGAGGTCAAGGCAGTCAGAGGTGCGGCTAGTTGGCTGAAATTGCGAATAAAACGCCGATAGAAATTGGCGAACCCCAGAAACCTCTGTAGGGCCTTACGGGAATCTGGACTTGGCCAATCCATCACAGCCTTAACCTTGTCGGGATCCATGCGCATTCCCTCCGATGACACGATGTACCCTAAAAAAGGAACAGACTGTGCATGAAAAGCGCATTTCTCCGCCTTGACAAAAAGCCCATTCTCTAGCAACCTCTGAAGCACTCGTCTGACGTGTCGAACATGTTCCTGGAGAGACGAAGAAAAAATCAAAATGTCATCCAGGTAGACATATATGAATTGGTCGACCATGTCTCTCAACACATCATTGACGAGTGCCTGGAAAACCGCTGGGGAGTTGGAAAGGCCGAAAGGCATGACCAAATATTCAAAATGCCCCCTGGGGGTGTTAAATGCGGTTTTCCATTCATCCCCCTCCCTGATGCGAACCAAATGATAAGCGTTACGTAAGTCCAACTTCGTGAAGACGGATGCTCCCTGTAACCTCTCGAAAGCTGAAGACATCAACGGCAAAGGATAGGTATTCTTTACCGTGATGTTATTCAGCCCTCGGTAATCAATGCAAGGTCGCAGAGAACCATCCTTCTTCCCCACGAAGAAGAACCCCGCCCCCGCTGGAGAAGAGGAAGGGCGGATGAATTTGGAGGCTAGAGAATCAGAAATATATTTCTCCATGGCCTCCCTCTCTGGAATAGAAAGAGAGTATAGTTTGCCCTTAGGCGGAGACTTACCTGGGAGTAAATCTATAGCACAGTCATAGGGACGATGCGGAGGAAGAGAAGCAGCTCGGGACTTACTGAACACTTCCTTCAGGTCGAGGTACTCCGGAGGCACGTTAGACAGATTCACCGTCTCACTCTGAAAAACAGAACGAGACACAGACGAACAAGCAGACACCAAACAAGACTCATAACACTTATCACTCCACGCAGACACAGAATTTTGTCCCCAGTCAACCCTTGGGTTATGTAACTCCAGCCAAGGGTGACCGAGGACAATGGGAGCCAAAGGGGAGTCCAGGATAAAAAATGAAATGAGTTCAGTGTGGTTGCCAGAAGTGATCAGTGTAAGTGGTTCAGTGGTGAATGAAATGTCAGGGAGAACTTGTCCGTTGAGTGCGTTGACAGAGATGGTGTTCTTAAGTGCAATGGTGGGTATTTTGAGTTTGTGTGCAAGGGCAGAGTCAAGAAAGTTACCCTCCGCTCCCGAGTCGAGGAGTGCTGGGCTGGAAAATTCCTGGGCTGCCCACAGCAATCTCACCGGAAGGAGAGTGGAGGATGAGGTCTTTTCCACGGAGATCCCGCCCGACAGTAGCCTTCTCCTTACCGCAGGGCGTGGTCCTCTTACCGGGCAGGAGTCTAGCAGGTGTCCGGTCCCGCCGCAGTAGAGGCAAAGACCACGGGATCTCCGTCTCGCTCTCTCCTCCCGGGAGAGCCGAGCTCGACCCACCTGCATGGGCTCTGGGTCGAAGGTGTAGCTGACCGCATCCGCAGCGTTGGCCTGAGGGCATTCGACACTCTTGTGCTGAAACTCCATCCTGGATCTCAGCCGACTCAGACGAGCGTCCACCCTCAACGCAAGTTCGATCAGTCCGTCAATCTTCTCCGGAAGGTCGATCATGAAAATCTCTTTCTGGATGCGGTCAGCCAGCCCATGCAGGAACATGTCCCACTGTGCCTCCTCGTTCCACTTGCACTCGGCGGCCAGGGTGCGGAACTCGATGGAATAATCCGAGACCGAGCGGTTACCTTGACGGAGCTCTGCGAGTTGACGTGCCGCTTCTCTTCCGGTTACCGCTCGGTCAAACACCCTTCTCATCTCCGCCGCCAGCGTCTGGAACGAGGAGCTGCAAGGATGTTGATTTTCCCACACCGCCGTTCCCCAAAGTGCGGCTCGTCCGGAGAGCAGGGTGAGGACGAATGCCACCTTGGATCTCTCCGTGTTGAAAGTCTGCGGTTGAAGAGCGAAAAACAAGGAACACTTGGTAAGGAAGGCTCTGCAATAATTGCTCTCACCGGCATAACTCTCAGGGGTAGGCAGACGTGGTTCCGGTTGCCGCGATGCGGATGGTGTGTGGGGGATCGGCGGTGGGTCGGGCACAGTGGGACCGACGAGTTGTTGCATCTGTTGGGTCAGCTCGGCCACCCGTGCCACCAAGGTGTGTACTGCCTGTCCTGTGGCAGTTAAGTTCGCCTCCTGCTGGTCCAGTCTCTCGTTGCTGCTGGTCAGTAGGGCGTTGATACTCGCTGAATCCATGGTTGGTCAGAGCGTTCTGTAACGGATTCACAGAGGCAGGATTCAATTGCAAGTAACTCAGTTTAATTTGACAGATAGTGTCACAGAAGTCAAAACTCAGAACACTGAAGAAGTCCGGGTAAGACGGAGCAGTGAGAGAGGCTCTGTTGGCGACACGGGCAGGCTGTGAGCAGCTGTGACTCGGGAGATCGGTAGAGGTAATCCGGGAAGGGATCCAGCGTTTCACGGAAGGGGGAAACGACAACCAACACGGAGACACAAGGGGAAAGATCCAACAACGCTCTGACAAAGACAAGAGAGAAACAGAGAGACTAAATAGGGTGAAGGTGATGAGTTGCAGCTGGTGCAGGTGATCAGCCACAGGTGCGTGATGAGCCAATCCCAGGCTCCGCCCTCACCTACATTCAACACGCACCCAAGAGTGAGACAGGGAATCCATGAACCGTGACACATAGCTTTAAAAAAACAGTTACTGCACTGGATCAAACAAAGTAATACAAAATAACTGAAATGGGGGGCAGAACCAGAACTTCCATGTATTCCATGACTAGTTTCATTGACACTTTGCAAAAAAGTGAATAAGTCTACTAAAAAATAAAGTCAGATGAACAAGTCACATAAAAACATAGTTAATTGCGGCAATAGTTTTTTATCAAAATGTGGTTAGGAACGACCACAATTTTATCAAGATGTGGTTAGGAACGACCACAATTTTATCAAAATGTGGTTAGGAACGACCACAATTTTATCAAGATGTGGTTAGGAACGACCACAATTTTATCAAAATGTGGTTAGGAACGACCACAATCTTTGAACTCTGAACAGTGCACTATAAAACCTGTAGATGAGCATGTATTCTTCCTGACTGAATGTTTTGCCGTGCAGAGGATCAAGGAAAAAAATCTCATGCTCCCCTGGCTTCATAATCTGTTGATAGGTTACAATATATACAGCAAAAGAAGACAACTACAATTTATAGATCAAAACCATCTAAAACTTATGTCAGCATAATTGATCCCAGGTAAACACTACAGATTCAGAATTACTTACACAAACCATCCAATGTCCTGGTATCCATGTTGGGAATAGAAACCAGTCAATGTTTTCATCCAGCTTGAAAACAAATAATATTGATCATCAACAGAATTTGGAAACTTTGTGTCTTGGTTTAATTTTAAACAGACACATGTCTCTGATACATACAGGCAGGTGTAGAAGTTGCTCTTCAAGCGTGCTGTCTGGCCATGTTGCAATTACATAAGAATTGGCCGAGAAAACATTCACATCCTGTATAGAAACATTCAACATACTTTAAAATTCTTGATTTTGCCTTGGGTTAGATTTAAATACACCAACAGCTGAGAGTATTCACATTCAGACCACTGTAAGTACAACTACAAAAGTATGCACACTGTAAAAAAATGCTGTAAAAAAACGGTCACGTTTTGACAGTAAAATGCTGTTTTCCATTAAAACAGTAATATACTGTAGAAAACAATGCATTCTGGGTAATATTTGTCATTTTCGAGAAAATAGCCAACAGTAATATACTGTGAATTAACACACTTAAAGTCGACACTCAGAGGCTGTGTTCAAAATCACTCCCTATCCCCTTATTCACTATTCCCTACACTAGTTCACTGATATAGACCACTCGACAGAGAGAGAGGAAAGAAGAGAGTGAATTCAGACACTGATGAACACCTGCTGTTATCACTGAAGGAAAGAGAAACATGATTTCATCAACTGAAGATAAAAGAAGACATTAAATCTCTGAAGATCTCAGCAGAGTATTAAACAACTCCACAAACAGCATTACCAGCTTCACACATTACTAACCAGACTGACTTTATTTCTGTCAGACGTCTACAGAAGCTCTTATTGATAATTATCAGATGATGATTGATTGCTTCTTCTGACGTTACCATTATGGTGATCAGTGTTTGCTTTAGTTGGGCTCTTGAACATTAACACAATATCATTAGTTTTTTCTCTCGCTGCTGTAACGTTGTGTTTTCAATATATTTGTTATGGCAAGCAAAGCTGAGAAAAAACCATGAGTTGGTTATGTTGACTATTTAATAATAGTTTAATTCACTAATAATTTACTAGTCTTATCTATAAACATGTAGTTGACGCTTAATTTTTTGCAAAACTTGAACCCTACAATTTTATAACATCAGTATTGCAACAACCAGATAATTTGAAGAGCATGGGAACAGCTTGTGGTCAAAACATCTGAATCAATCGGACTTACATAGACATCAAGAATCGGTGTATGAATCTCAGCCACGGTGACACTCAAAACTCCCAGCATGCATTGCGGCACGAATAAATTATGCTGCTGAATAGCCTGGTTATTTTCTTTAATTCTTACTATTTGCCTTTATTTTTGGTGCTGTTTTTGTGTTGACTTTGAGTAGTGTTTTGTGATGTTCAGAGTTGATCTGTTCGTTTTTTTTTATTGATTGTCACCATTGTTGAGATTCATACGCTGATTCTTCATCTCTATGTGAGTCTAAATGACAAGAGAGAGCAAACTAATTTTTGAACTCATGACTTTATAAATTATAACTAATTCCTAATCAGTGGTTGATAATTTCAGAAGGGTCCCAGTTTAATAAAATAAAAATACATGTATGTGTTTTTAAAAGAATGGGCTTGTTTAGGGAAGAAACACTGGACAAGATTAACAAGCTAAACATCCTATTACAATTATAGCAAAACATAGCCAATAACTTCTGATTTTTTTTTTTTCTTGGCTTTTTTGCTACAATAAATGTGTTTAAGAAACACACAGTTATAGCAGACAAAGAAAGACTATCAATACAAAGTCAAGGGCCAAGAGCCCAACTGAAGCAAACACTGGTCACGATAATGGTGACCAAATATTTTCTATTAAACATCAACACCTAAAGATCTGATAATTATCAATAAGAGCTTCTGTAGACGTCTGACAGAAATAAAGTCAGTCTGGTTAGTAATGTGTGACGCTGGTAATGCTGTTTGTGGAGTAGTTTAATCCTCTGCTGAGATCTTCAGAGATTTAATGTCTTCTTTTATCTTCAGTTGATTTCATCTAAAGCTGTGGCTGAAGTCAGTTGTAGTTCTTGTGTTTCTCTGTCCTTCAGTGATTCTTGTTAACAGGTGTTCTCAGTTATCACTTAATTAATCTCTTAATTATCTCCTGAACTTCAAGGGAGTGCTGGGCTGGAAAATTCCTGGGCTGCCCACAGCAATCTCACCGGAAGGAGAGTGGAGTGGAGTGGATCAATGCTTCAATTACTCTAACACTCTGTAGTGTGTACACTCTTCAGTGTTCATTTAAAACTGAAGATTTTGCAGTGGGGTTAAAAGGGTTAAAGGGGTTAGATGAAAAAACCCACAGAGGGAACCGTAAATTAACAGTAAGAAACTGTAAATTCATTTACGGAAAAGCACTGTAAAAAAACGGCACTTTACTGGCAACCAGAGCTGCCAGTAGATTACCGTTAAATCAAGGAAAAACAGTAATATACTGTAAAACGTAACAGTCAAATTTATCAGATGAATCAAGATATTTTCACTGAAATATTAGTGAAAGTTATTAGAAAAAAGTTGTGCAAAGTCAGTAACTGATAAGGAGAGTAAATATTAAAATGACCTGTGTTTATGTGTTGTTGCACAAGATGATATAGAAGTGATCTTTCAGTTGAATTCATTAGTTTTGTGGGTTACCGTTGTGCTGAAGAGTAGAGCCTGTGCTTCAGTCCAGAATGAGCAGAGAAACATTGATGATATGCTGCCTGATGCTTTATTCAACGGCAGTGACTGTGTTTGCTGATGCAGTTATGAGCTGTTTGTTGAGTAATTTATCACATGCGTGTGTGCTATTGCTCACAATGAACCACAAAAAGTGAAGTTAAAGTCATGTTTCTAAATTCTTTCACTACTACACCTTACACATGTGAAAGGACTCAAATGAAGTTTTACGATACAAACACCCATAATTACTAGTTTTAAAATGAGAACTGTTTGAAGCAATCAGTTTTCCAAATGAAAAGTTACCTTTCATGGTATTATTACGGTAAAATACTGTAAAAAAGGAGAGCTGTATATAAACAGTAGAGGGCTGTAAATTAACAGTACATTGCTGGCAACCACAGCTGCCAGTAGATTACCATTATTTTATGACACAATATTTTACAACAGTGCATTTCAGCTAAGGAGCTGCTAAAAGCAGAAGAAAAACTCATACTGGTTTGAAAGAATTTGAGTGTGACTAAATTAACATTTTTATTTTGGGATGAACTATCCCTTTAAGCAGCTTAAGCAATAGGAGCACAAAATATAGACCATTTCACCTGTGATTTTGCTATGGCCTCTACCACTTTCAGGCAACAGTTGAGAACCTGCGTGTAAATAAAACATAGAAACTCAATATAAACAAATCTCCCCATTAATTACTATCTTCGAATGTGTCTTTGAACTGTGTACCGTTCCCTCAATGTCTTTCTCCAGTCCCAGAGAGCACAGGTCTGATCGTTTCAGCTTTGTGTTATATACAGTTGCCAGAAGCTCGTATTTGCTCTTCCCGACATCCAAAGCATTGTTTAGCTAACATACAGATAAAGACACATACATGCTTAGCCTGATGAACAGCATTTTGTAAAGGCAAATCCCAAAAAATAACTTACCAACTGCTGTTGTCTCTCATTTGGTATGGTTCCCCAAAATGATTTCCTTGGTTTAACCATGTTTAGGCTTGTTACCACAGGATTTGGACATTTAGGGTCACACTGCGACTGGACAGCTGTACATAAGGAAAAGATTAAATTTTTTTACTTAAAGTTAAGAAAAATCACAAACTTCAATGAGTTGAAGAAAACCCTCAACCTGTAGGCATTTCTGTCTCATTCAGAGTGGTATTCAAAGTTTGGGTTGTCTTTGAATAATGTGGTTCCGCATCTGCTCCTATGTATGCGTTATAAATATATAGTTATTACAATAAATCAATTTGAATGATCCATTCACATGCAGCACATTAATAAAATGTATACATTACCGAGTATGACCTTTCCATTGGAATCTAATAGCAAATTATGATTGCCACTGAACAATTTCTTGAATTGTTCCAACTTCTTCCGGTTCCGTGCGAGGTTCCGGTGGTGAAGAATGTTTCGAGCAAGAAATATGTGCACAGATGGTCTTAACATATTCATGAAGTAATTGTTTCTCTTTACTTCAGAGAACAGCTGCTCTGCACACTGACTGTTGATCTTTCCAGCCAGCTCTGGTACAAGACCAATAGTGTGCAGCACATCTCTCTTGTCTTTACTATTGTTTTGGTGGAAAACGTCACACAGACAATAGTGCTCGGAAGAACCGGTCAATGGGTGGCAATCAGGATCCACAGTTTTTTTCCTGTGAGCAAGCCAGGGAAGATGAACCTTTAGCTTCCCTTCTTTTGCTTTTTGTACATTTTCAGACGAGGGGTCTTGTACTCTGCCCTCAAAGGGATGGAAAGGTGGGTGAATTGGCTGTCTCTTATTTGTGTGTGCCACTAATCCTCTAGGGTAATCATAAATTGTAACATTGGGAAAATGTTTCCAAGACAACAAAAGGTCTGCAAAGTCACGTGGACTCTCTGCTCTCAAGTTAAATTTAATAGAATACACAATCCCACAAGGACACATGATCACACCCAGGCCACCTAAAAGAACAAAATATTTGAATGAAAACGATTCTGAAAGATCAGTGAAATCCTTCCAATAAATACATATGAAATTATAGGGATACGAGTAATTATATTTTCGTTAATGTTTATTTTGTAGTACTGTATTGTATTAACTTCATTTAGTAACAAAAAAACATCACTTACCAGAAGCACCCCACACCTGTTGAAACACTTTGTTGTAAGTCACTCTATTTGACATTTTATTGCGAAGTCTGAGGATGAGATCCATTTTGGAGCCAACAACTTCAACCCCACATTGTCGACACAGCTTTTTCAAATCTGCAATCTGATAAAATATGTCAATTTGAGAGCCGGTTCAGAATTTTTATATATATATATATATATATATATATATATATATATATATATATATATATATATATATATATATATATATATATAGCACATATATAAAGCAACCCTATACATACCACTGTACTATGCAGACAGCAGTGTAATAATAGCTTCATGTGATAAACCAAAACGCTGAACTATTTAAACAACCATTTACCTTGAGGTGGAGCAGCTCATCACCAAGCCTTTCCTCAGTAAAAGGCACATCAATGTCACTCTCATCATTTGAGGGTTGAACCTTTGCACTCTCTGTGTTTAATACCATGGCAGATTTCCTTGTTTTTGGACCTATCCATGGGGACCAGTTGTGGTAACTAGGTGAAACTGTAAATGGGTTTTCTTTGCCACCTTGAGGATAAAAATACAGCCATGTATTGCATGTTTTTTATAGATATATATGGTAAATACTTGCCAGTAGGATTAGAGAAAACATGTAAGTTGGCTTCTCTATTAAATGCTTCTTCATTTTATAAGTTTTGTATATTTGGGACTTTTAGAAATATGGAAAGCTGCTGCAAATATTGCAGTGTAAGTTTGGAAATAATAATTGAACAACACTAAGCCATATCACAATATCTGCATCAGAATCAAAACTTACTTGCGTAAAACCCTCTGCTTATAATGTCCATTGCCACTGCATTCCAAAACTCCTCTATGTCAACATGACCATCATAAGACGCAGGTGGAGACGGAATTTCACTGACTGCGACATAAATAAACTTAATTCAGCTACATATGTGAATTATCAAATTTAAACCAAAACACAAAACTATAATTGGAACCAATTCAACTACAATAACTTTATACATACCTGGGATGCTGAAAACTCCTTTTTTATGAAGGTCCATAATGACGGTACATGGACTGTATCCACAGGACACGCATGAGTAAAGGTAGTCCAGATCACACAAGGCTTCAAAGTGAAGATACGCCTGCATGATGAGGTCACCTTTGGGCAAGGACTCTCTCTCTGTGCCTTCAATTATCTGCACAACCCTACCTACAGCTGTGTGATTCTGGAAGGACCACAGAAAAGAAGAAGAATATAGAATATAGAAGAAAGAATATAATATAATTTATATATATATATATATATATATATATATATATATATATATATATATATATATACACACACACACACACACACACACACACACACACACACACATATATATATATATATATATATATATATATATATATATATATATATATATATATATATATATATATATATATATATATATATATATATATATAAAAATAGCAGGTATAATTTTACTAATATTGTACCTGTAGAGAGTTTCGCAAAACCACACACAAATGTAGCGAGAGGATTACGTGATCGTTGAAGTTGTGCAAACCCTCACTCCACTCTTGGTATCTGTATGTGAGGTTGCATTTATGGCACAGCTTGTAGTAAGTAGATACACCTGATATTAAAAAAATATTTACTGATATCTATCAAAAGCAACAACATTAAAAAATATTTATCAAAGAAATACAAAGGTATCATACCCATAATCACCCCATTGAACGTAACAATCTTTGCCCGGCAGGTTATCATCCTTGGGTCACTCAAAACTCCCTTGCAAACTTGGCATTCAACTTCCTCAGGCACAAGATGTTTTGGGAAATTATTCAAAGCCTTTCCATGTTTTGACATTTGCAGAGTGGTCTGTGGAATTTCTACTGGAATTTTCTTATTTTCCAGCACATATTTCATCATCCTTTTAATGGTAGGAGAGTTGGGGGGATATGAAACATCTTGACAGCCTGCATCATCATTACTTGTATGTGCAGTGCTGAAAACCTCCTCCGAACTCCTGACCCTCTTAAAGAGCTCTGGCATCATCTGAAAAAGATGCCACTTTGCTGTAGCTTTATGGACGCATGAGTGGCGAGGTCGGGCACAAGGACAATGCCAGTTATTTTTCTTTTTATTGTAAGCCACCATGACTCTTCCCATCCTGCTGTAATAGGTCACTGTTGGTTCAAATACAGAGATGAAACACTTTGTTGATGGTCCTCCAACAGTGACATGAAAAGACAGCGGTGTCTCTGCAGCATTTGCCTCTTGCTGCAACTTTAACAGCTGGGCTTTCCTTGTTTCACCAAACCACTTTTGTTGCACCAGCTGAGCGAGACTGTCCTCTGTCAGTGCAACATCAGGATTGGCAACTTGCTTAAAAAAACATAGTGATTTGATATGGCAGCACTCAAACGGCAGTATCCCAGTGTTATGAGCAAACTCTGAATTTAAAATACACTGGTCAAGTTCACATTCCGAGCGATAGTTTGGGCCCCAAGTATTTTTTATAACATGTATGGGTATTGCGTGACCATGAAAAGCTTTTTCAACAGCAAAAAGGCCAATTTTTTCATCAATGCACTGAGATAGAAAGTGCCTCTCAGGAGTAATTGTATTGTGCTTTTCAGTGTGATGCCTTCTAATGTGGGTTCGTAGATTTTTAGCCAACAAGGTCAAATCACATTGGCTGCAAGTGACAGTCCTCTTTGTCGAGCATTTGGGGAGGATGGCTGGTGACTGGACAGAGGGCGGCTGAGGACCAGACGGCCGGACAGAGGGTGGCTGAGGACCAGACGGCCGGACAGAGGGCGGCTGAGGACCAGGCGGCCGGACAGAGGGTGGCTGAGGACCAGGCGGCCGGACAGAGGGCGGCTGAGGACCAGGCGGCCGGACAGAGGGTGGCTGAGGACCAGACGGCCGGACAGAGGGCGGCTGAGGACCAGGCGGTTTGACAGAGGGCGGCTGAGGACCAGGCGGCCGGACAGAGGGCGGCTGAGGACCAGGCGGCCGGACAGAGGGTGGCTGAGGACCAGGCGGCCGGACAGAGGGCGGCTGAGGACCAGGCGGCCGGACAGAGGGTGGCTGAGGACCAGACGGCCGGACAGAGGGCGGCTGAGGACCAGGCGGTTTGACAGAGGGCGGCTGAGGACCAGGCGGCCGGACAGAGGGCGGCTGAGGACCAGGCAGCCGGACAGAGGGCGGCTGAGGACCAGGCGGCCGGACAGAGGGCGGCTGAGGACCAGGCGATTGGACAGAGGGCGGCTGAGGACCAGGCGGCCGGACAGAGGGCGGCTGAGGACCAGGCGATTGGACAGAGGGCGGCTGAGGACCAGGTGATTGGACAGAGGGCGGCTGAGGACCAGGCGGCCGGACAGAGGGTGGCTGAGGACCAGACGGCCGGACAGAGGGCGGCTGAGGACCAGACGGCCTGACAGAGGGCGGCTGAGGACCAGGCGGTTGGACAGAGGGCGGCTGAGGACCAGACGGCCGGACAGAGGGTGGCTGAGGACCAGGCGGCCGGACAGAGGGTGGCTGAGGACCAGGCGGCCGGACAGAGGGTGGCTGAGGACCAGGCGGCCGGACAGAGGGTGGCTGAGGACCAGACGGCCGGACAGAGGGTGGCTGAGGACCAGACGGCTGGACAGAGGGTGGCTGAGGACCAGGCGGCCGGACAGAGGGTGGCTGAGGACCAGGCGGCCGGACAGAGGGTGGCTGAGGACCAGGCGGCCGGACAGAGGGTGGCTGAGGACCAGGCGGCCGGACAGAGGGTGGCTGAGGACCAGGCGGCCGGACAGAGGGTGGCTGAGGACCAGGCGGCCGGACAGAGGGTGGCTGAGGACCAGACGGCCATTTCAGTGATGACGATACATAGAGCGCAGACCAATCAGAACACATGACAGTGATGACGATACATAGAGCTTAGACCAATCAGAACACATGACATTGATGACGATACATAGAGCTCAGACCAATCAGAACACATGACAGTGATGACGATACATAGAGCTTAGACCAATCAGAACACATGACAGTGATGACGATACATAGAGCGCAGACCAATCAGAACACATGACAGAGATGACGATACATAGATCGCAGACCAATCAGAACACATGACAGTGATGACGATACATAGAGCGTAGACCAATCAGAACACATGACAGTGATGACGATACATAGAGCGTAGACCAATCAGAACACATGACAGTGATGATGATACATAGAGCGCAGACCAATCAGAACACATGACAGTGGAAGCGAGGCCAAGATGGCGCTGTGACAAGTGGACGCGTTCATAACGTCTCGTCAGGAAATTTTGAAATAGGACGATTATATATCCATATTAATAAAGACATTGCCATTTATGAAAGTGTAAGTGATTGCTCTCTTCACTTTACCCCCCTTGTGCCAACCTATCTATGGGTAGAAGAAAAAATAGACAAACTTCCAACGTGACAACAGCGAATGCGACTATGTCAACTATGGAGCCTGTTTTAAATGCTGATGGAAATGATAACACCGTTTCCTCTGTGGAATTGATTTCGTCGGAGAATACTGTGGATCATAACTGGTTCGATTCACACCCAGATTTGAGTGATCTCCTTGCTACTCCCCTGCCTGAAACTCCATTAAAACCCCTGTCAAAGAAAACAAAGCAGGAGCACATGGAAAGTGACTTTTCAGCGGAAATCCTGAAGGCCATTTCTGACTTTCTGACGAACTTTCTGACAAATACGACAAGATGTTTATGAAAATCGACAAAAAAATCTCTGTAATTGATGCAACGACTGGATCTACTGCTAAGCAGATTGAAACTTTGTCTTCAACTGTTACTCAACTTGTTACCGAGGTAGCATCACACAAGGAGTCTCTGAAAGTTGTGACAACGGAGATTCAGGTGCTACAAAAGACGAATAAAACCCTGAAGGAAGAGGTGGGTGAATGTAAGCGTTACACTTGGAGATGGACCTTAAAGCTACATGGCGTGAGAGAGAAGGATGGCGAGGATGCCCGGAAAGCTGCTATCGATGTCCTTAGCAACGTAGTTCCTGGTATCAGCGACAACCTTGAGGATGCAGTTGACATTGCACATCGTCTTGGCCAGAGAAGAAAGGATGGGTCCCACAGATCCATCATCATTCTTTTTGCTCTGCGTCGTTTTCGTGATGTCGTTTGGCAGGCTGCCAGAGGATGCAAATTTCTCATCGAAAACAAGTTGCGACTCACGGAAGCCCTTTCACCAGAAGATAGAGCTGCCAGAGAAAAACTGTGGCCCCGTGTTAAGAAAGCCAGAGAAGAGGGAAAGAAAGCTTCTTTTCGTGGTTCGTTTGCCTTAATCGACGGGAAAAGATTCAACTACTCTGATGTAGCCTAAGTGAGTTTATGCGGTAGGCCTATGTTCCTTTAAGGGAATATACAGAACATGCTGTTTCTTTCTTCTTCTTTTTAGGTATAGGCCTATTTGACCCACGTTACACTCAAGTTTTTATAATCATCTCTTACTTCTTGCTCCTATCCATGTGCAACGAATTTTGTGGGGAAAATTGATTTGAATCGATACTTTTGTTGGACCGCTAATTTTGTTTTAATAGCCTACATCATAACTAAGGCTCGCTATACAGCGACATTTTTCCCCTTTTGGTTGCCATTTGTTTTTGTTTTTGTTTTTTACTTAATTTTTGGTGACGAGCAAGGTGGTGAAGTGAATTTTCTCGAATTTAACGTTTGTGAATTATCTTTGGTTATATATTGTTCCTATTTCAAAATAGCTTTTGTTAGTGTTTGTTCAGATATAAGAGTTACTAGATCTGATTTCTGTTTTTAATGGACTTTAAGTTCAATTCCTTTTCTGTTGTATCGTTAAATGTTAGGGGTTTACGTGATGCAGTAAAGAGGAAAGCTGTTTTTTTATTTTGTAAAAGCAGCGAGTCGGATATAATTCTCCTTCAGGAAACGCATTTGTGTGAAATGGATGTAAAATTTTGGAAAAATCAATGGGGAAATACAATTTACTGTAGCCATGGCTCTAATCATTCTGCTGGAGTTTCCATTTTGTTGCACAAGTTTAAAGGGAACATACTAGAAGTGAAGTCTTCCGATGAAGGCAGATGGATTATTTTATCGCTTCAGCAGGACAACTCAGTATTTACCATTTGTAATATTTATGGATGTAATTCCCGTTCTGCCAACAAATCTCTCTTTTCTCAAATAACCTCTAAATTAAAAGAAGTACTTTCTAATTATACAGACTCTTTTCTGATTTTGGGTGGGGATTTTAATGAATGTATGGATAACACATTTGACAGATTTCCTCCCAGAAGCAATGATAGCTTGCTATCAAATATTAACATTTTATCATTATGTACAGAATTTTCTCTTACGGATACATGGCGTTTTTTTCACCCTGATCTGCAGGAATTTACTTGGTCTAATAGTAATATGTCCTCCCAATCGAGAATTGACCTCTTGTTACCGAGGTCAATTACTTGTTAATTTGTTAGAGATGTCTCTCATTCCTTCGCACCCCTCTCAGATCATAAACAAATAAATCTAAATTTGTGTAGCAACACTGATAATACTTCAAAGTTTCGTGGTTACTGGAAATGTAATAATTCTCTCTTAAAAGATGCATCCTTTAATGATGATATTAAGAATTTGTTTTCAGATATATTTTATGAAAAATTCAATGAGGGTTATAAAACAAAATGGGAATTCTTTAAATATAAGGCGAGGCAGATTGCCATTAAGAGAAGTAAAGAATTAAAAGCATCCAAAAATAAAAAAATACATGAACTACTAAATAAAATCAATATTTTATTACGGAAAACATTAGATCAGGAGGAAGATCTGCTTTTGAGAGAATTAAGTCTATAAATTAATCAAGTTTACCTGGATTTGGCTAGAGGAGTCTTTATTAGGTCAAAAGCCAAATGGCTAGAGGAAGGAGAGACTAACTCTAGTTATTTTTTTTGCGTTAGAGAAAAGGTATTGCAGGAGAAATTCATTGACGGCTTTAAATATCAATGGTGTCAAGTGCACTGATCCTTCCCTAATCTCTAAGTTTATCACAAACTTTTATGACAAACTTTACACTTCCGAATTTAATATGGATAATTGTAAGACTTTTGTTGAAACAATTAAAAATTATATTCCTATCATTGATAATGATTTTAAAGACCTTTGTGAGCCCACTTTAACAATTGAGGAAATTAAATCTGCACTCTTCTCTATGAAGAGAGGAAAATCGCCTGGTATTGACGGATTTTCTGCAGAATTTTATGTCCATTTTTGGGATTTAATAAAATCTCCTCTTCTTTGCATGTACAATGAATGTGTTGCTCAGAAGGAGATGACTACATCAATGAAACAGGGTATAATTTATCTTATTCCAAAACCTGAAAAAGATTCCCTCTTAATAGATAATTGGAGACCAATTACACTCAGTTGATTATAAGATCCTGGCTTTGGTATATGCTAATAGATTGAAATTTAAGCTCAATCAAATTATAGCAGAAACACAGTCAGGTTTTGTCAAAGGTAGGCATATACGCAATAATATAAGACTTGTTTTAGATTTATTAGATTATGCTGATTTTGTGCACTCTAAAGCTATTATTCTTTTCTTAGATTTTTACAAGGCTTTCGACACAATTGAACATGGATTTCTCCTGCAATCACTCAGGCTGTTTGGTTTTGGAGATTCTTTTGTTAACATAATTGAAATGTTTTATACAGGAATTAAAGAGAGAGATCTATCTCTCTATGGTAGGGTTCTCCTCTCTAAAGCAGAAGGTCTTTCTCGCTTTGTGTATCCTTCGCTTTCTTTATATGTGACTGATTGTACTGCTAAAGGTGTCAATAAAATTTTGTCACGAGGTGACAGAGTTGAAGCGGAACCAAGCCCCGTTGAATTTGTGTTCCTTCCGGGATAGTACCAGTGTAACACCAGGAAGGTTCCGGCTGTGTATCTGTCACCATAACAACGGTGGATAATGACGGATACACATCAGGTGTGGAGGGTTTAAGACGATTAGAGTGTACAAAAGCAGAATTGAAGAGACAGTTGGGTTGGGCCTCCCCGGAGAGAAGTTGTTATCGGGTGGTGTCGCTGATTTGTGCAGGCGGCCGGAGAAGTGTTGAAAGAGCTCGGCTGTATTGAGGGTGCAACGGCGATTGTGTTTGTACACGAACGTAAAATGCCATAAGATCACGTTGCTTGTTTTAAGCAAATATTCACTTCATTTTGATTTTATTTTTAAGAAAACAAGGACAAAAATCTTTACTTGACTAGTAAATGCATCTTGATTTAAGAACTTTTAGATATTTAGACTAGAAACAAGACAAAATTACTAAGTAAGAAGATAATTGTTTGCTTTTCAGCCCTAATCCAGTCTTTAGAGTCACATGATCCTTCATAAATCATTCTAATAAGATGTATTGATGCTCAACAACATTTGAGATTATTAGCAGTGTTGAAAGACATTTTTTTTTAGGTCTATGTGATGAATGGGAATTTCAAAACAACAGCATTTATCTGAAATAGATAAAATATTGGTATTAATACATATATGTATACATATATTTATGTGTATGCAGTATAGTCAAGTCAACTTTATTTATATAGCTCTTTTTACAATGGCGATTGTTTCAAAGCAGCGTCACAGTGTTAACAGGAAAATCGCCTGTACAGCCGCTCTAGAGAAAACGGTGACGTCATCAGCTCGTTTCAATTGCCATATAGCGACACTGTGGGCAGATCAGTAATTTAGTTGATATAGTTCATTCAGTTTAGTGATTCAATTTATTTGAATATTTAGTTAAAAATGTAGTGTCCCAACTGAGAAAGCCAAGCCAAAGGCGATTTTTATTTGCAGTATAAATGCAAATATTTGTGAAAGAAATTTTTTTTTTTTCTCAATAATAATGTGTTGGCTGTGCTTTGGATCAAAAATGTATTCACACAGATTCCACAGCAGCAGAATGTACTTCCTCTGCCCTCACTGCAAGAAGGCACCGCGCACTTTGCCTGGCCATCTCAGGACGGCTTGCCTGTGTGACCGCACCGAGGCAGAGATTCAGGCTACTGTTATTGAAGCCAAGAAGGAGCTGTCTGAATTCTCCCACAAGGGACGCTTCTGGGAATACCAGCAGATTCGGGACATTTTGGGAGCTGCTGATCCTCTTGCCAGGTGTGTAGCCAACATTTATGCTTTCTCTTCTTTTCCTGTCAAAGTACAATACTCAATATTTCTTCAAATGTGTGTGTGTGTGTGTGTGTGTGTGTGTGTGTGTGTGTGTGTGTGTGTGTGTGTGTGTGTGTGTGTGTGTGTGTGTGTGTGTGTGTGTGTATTCACTTTATTTTATTTTATTAGGTTTTTAGAGGAGATGCAAAAGAAGGGCTTGGTGGTAAGGAACGTACCTCCGGTCCTCCCTGCCCTCACACTGCCTGCGTCCTCTTTACTGGCAACTGTTCCTCAAAGCGGCGGAGAAGAAGTTGCCAATGAGACCGCATCCGAGGAAAGCTCTGACGAGTACTATCAGAGGTAAAGTTGCACATCATCATTCACGTATCCTGGGACTGAACATGTTTCACCTCATCATATGTACATTCATTTGACCACCTGATTTATTTCATTTCAGCAACGAGGGACCACGGTGGAGAGATGAAGTCAGAGTGGAGATGACCAAAAAGGGCCTGTACAAAAAGCATTCCATTGATCACCCCCTTCTTCGGGGGTTTAACCACTATTTGCAAGTAGACCTGGGCAACAGGAAGAGCAAACAAGAGGCGAGTGAAAAGAAAAGACACATTTTAAACGTCACTTGCACAGTGAAACGGGGAAAAAAACAAAACATACATGCGAATAATAGAATAAAGAACTGAAAGAAATGTTAAAAAATATGTACCTTAAAATGCAATGTAAGTCGCTTTGGATAAAAGCGTCTGCCAAATGCATAAATGTAAACTGATATTAATAAATCAGTTTGTAATAAAGTGTAACTAATTTAATAAAGTGTTTCGGGTTTCTTATCCCTATACTTTGTGTTATGGTCACAGGTTAACTTGTTTTATGTTCGGTCCTTCATATTTTTGAGTAATTACAGGTTGACACAGTCTCCCCTGAAACTGCAGAGAAGTATTACAGAAGGAAAACTCTGACAGATGCGTTCCCGGCCCTGCGCGTGATCGAACAGATTGTTGGAAAAACACAGTATGCAATCTGAAATCTAATGACCGAGATGGTTATTATTCATGATGGTACATGATGGCAGTCACTGATTACCGCTTTCTTCATTACTTCTTCATTGATCTTATAGACATGGGTCAGGTGGGGCTTGCAGCCGAGAGCAGAGGATGGATAAACACACAGCATTTGATTTGCTGGTTCATTCTTGCCCAGTGACTCTTGACGGGCCTCCTCCGAAAAGGGCACGCCGACAGGAACTCTGCGCTGAACACGAGAGGCATTGCTACGACCGCTGGCGTAGCGAGCAGCTCAAGTTGCGTCAGCAGCGTGTCCTTGGTGAGGATCCATATTGCTGTTTTGCTACAAACATGTCCCGTGTGCAATGTCATAAATTGGAAAAATCGCACAGAACACGTGACCACAATGACTAACGCTTCTCCTGATTTGTTTTTATAGAACATTTCAGTCGGCATCAGCCATCGGAGTCACGAATGGAGGCCTGGGTGGGGAAGCAAGGGTGGACGTCTAATGTCCCACGGGCTTCCCTAATGCTGAGTCAGTGGGAGCCCTATGGGAGCATCAACTCTGCCCATTTGTGAGTAAAATGGTTGACAGACAGCACTGGAAAGGACTGATTGTTCAGGAGGTCCCAGGGAAAGGGCGTGGCGTCTTCACCAAAAGGTCCTTTAAAGAGGGGGAGGTCGCCTGTGACTACCACGGACGGCAGATCAGTCGAAAAGAGGGCATGAAGAGCTCCTCTTTGATTACGGCCAAAGGAGAAAATCTTTTGCCGAGCAAGGGGTTGTTTTAAACTGGATGTGTTAAGACTGCACAACGGGTGCTTACTGGACACTTAACATCCTCACTGCTTTCCCAAGTGACCTTGGTTAACTCCAATGATCCGTCGCATTAGCTCTGTGAGCACACTGGACACATATTGCTCTACGAGGACAACTGTTTAGCATTTTCCCTTGAATGTGTAGGCTGCTGGTATTTTAAGTTGTTTACAGATTGTGTTGCAATGTAGCTTGAGGATTAAAATTACAGAGACAATAGCCCCGTTTCCACCACAGGAACTTTACCCAGGAACTAGGAACTTTGGGTGGTACTTCGTGTGTTTAGACCGCAGGAACCAGGGTATAAATGAAGTTCCGGGTAAATATTTCCCCCTCCAAACGGCCCTGCTCGCGAGGTAGTACTTTTTCAAAGTTCAGGAACTTTCGAGGGCGGGACTTGGGTGCTGAACATGCTGATTGGTTGAGCTCAGGCAGCATTTTAGTTCAACCGGCATTTTTAAAAGTCTTTTGCGAGGTTCGGTCTGCGTTCAGTAAATATCAGTCTTGCTCTCTGTCTGGTGGCGCGCGGTCGTCTCAGCCATCTCACGTGCAATGTCCGTAATAGCTGATAATAATATACATTGTCATTTTAAATCTAGCTTTACAAGCTTTCTGAATATGCTGCATGCTGCTGAATCTGCATATTAGTGCTCTTTTCTGTCGTTGTTAATTACCTCTTTAGTAAACCGATACATAACCAGCAAAAGCAGCACAGCTTGAATCTCTTCCATACTCGTTTTTTTTTTTTTCACCATGTAAACGACCTGACCGATTACTTTTAAGTGTGCGTCCTTACATGACGTGACGGCGCGCGCCGCGCTCATGTTGACAAGAGAGGAAAGCTCATTTTTCTGAGGGGTAAACTTTTTATTTCGTAAGTTATGAAGATAATGTTGGAGTAATGACACAACGTATATTGCCCCAGGCAGTTTTTACTTTAACTGCGCCTGACAGAAGATTTTTTTTTCTGAGATGATTATTACACTTTACAACAAATATCTATAAATAATACTGTATTAGTCCTGGTGGCCGTTGAGAGTTGCTATGGCTACAGTTAACACACTCCAGCTGCTGGAGAAAACAGCGGCGACATTTTTGATGCGGCAGACAAACTGCATGTGACAAAATGATTGCGATTGAAAGTCATCACATGTAAACACCAGATCAGTTTAGATAACGTCTCATGTAAACAGTTCACTAAATCTTTCAGTCGGTACACTTAAAAATTATTACTGTCCTTCACTGATTTGGAGGAGCAGTCGCACGCAGTCCTACATCACCGGACTAATTTGCCTAATCTTCACTGAACTTTAGATCGCGGTGGAAACGCAGACAGCTGCAGGTCTGGGGGGGGAGAAAAGTTCCTGTAAAAAAGTTCCTGGTACAAATTGTTCCGGGTAATTTTGGTGGAAACGGGGCTAATTACTTGACTCATTTTTGCTTCCACTCCACAGCAAATATGACCAGAATATATGACCATTTTAACTCTTTAGCATGCATGTAGAGAAAAACTAGGATAACTTAAGCATCACATTTATGAAAAGATGACTTATTTATCAATAATTACTTATTACTATGTATCAATACTACTATTACACAGGTTAGAACATCATCTGTATACAATATTGATCATACATGTCACTGAAATGTGAGTTATTTTGGCAAGGTTGCCTGCTAAAATTCGCATTCATGGGTCTATATATCACATAATAGTCGCTTCAACCCGCGGACACGGAAAACAACACGTGGAAAAAAATGCAGACTTGGCAACACAGTGCAGTTGGGTTCTGTTGACATTTGACAACTAACGTAATGCGTTGCTTGGTTGCTCTGATTGGTTTTAGGTCTATCCAATTGATGTCTTTCCTGGTTCGCTTGAAACACGCCCCATAATCACAGCCCAATGGGAGCAGTATCAGACTCATATTCTGATGAGAATTGAGTATGACCACGTCAGGCTAGTCTTGCTCTAGAACTGATAATGACAGAGGTATTATATAAAACCATGGATATGACACATGGCTTTGTCATGCGAGTTAATTTATTTTTGGTTTACATGTTTATTAGACCAGGTGATGAGAGGAAGTGTGTAAAGGCCGCAGCGGAGGGAGGGAACTTATTTTTGGACATGCGAAGATGGGGAAGGTGAGCTTATTTGTAACTCACCATCACTAGGACAGTCAGTGAGATTTCTAGCGTAGAAATCTAGACGCACCCTAGCGGCCGTCCAGGAACTCTCATTACCCTTCTGAGCTGTATTCCTCACAATCTGGACGGGCCAATCACGTCGTGTATAGAGTCGGCGGGCGGGGCCATAATGACGACGGCCGAGTTGCGTTTGCGTGCTTCTAGTAAACAGAAACTGGCGAACGTCTTTCGAATCAGCTTTGACCGCGACTCTGGAAGACTTGGAGTTAAGCTTTTCTCTGAGAAAAGAACAAAGAACTGCACTGAAGTCATTCTTAAAAAGGGAAGATGTGTTCTGAGTTTAGCCGACCGGATACGGTGAATGTTTAATCTGTCAGCGAGCTCTGTTTCACCTTCGTTGCTCTGGTTGGTGTACCGCTATCCTATCGCATGCAGAGGGAGTTTGAAAGACAACCGTTTATCCCACCCCTCGGATTGAGCCCTGTCTATGGTGAGTTTCCAGACCAAACATCTTGATGTGGGTCTGGCTTGTCAGGCTATGACAACATTATGAAGCTGCAGACTCGAAGCCTGCATCCACAGTCCCGCACTCAGAGTCCCGCATTCTCAGACCCCTCGTTTTTAAGAAACAGCGCCTCCTGCTGTTCTGAAGACCGTACAACACCCTTATCCAAATAAGATGCAATATTATGTTATCGTTTCATTTAAAGTTTTCATTTAAAAATACATTTACACAAAATAACACTTTTGCAAACATCTTTGCATTCCCAAAAAATGTCATTGTTTTCTCTGACTAAGTAGGCTACGCAGTAGATTTATTTATTTATTTAATAAAGAGTGTGGGCAATTAAAAGAAAAGGTAACACTTTACTTGAAGGGGTGTGCATAAGACTGACATGACACCTTCATAATCATGACATGACACGTGTCATGAATATGAAGGAGTTTTTATGCATCTTTATGACAACTGTCATTAAGTGTCATTCGCTTAATTATGTCATTTTTAATGCAATGATGACATTTCAGAGTTGTCTTTGTTATGTCAACTTGACATAAACTAATACATCATAACCTGTCAGTGTCTTTGTCATGACAACTTGACATTACCAAGACAACATAACCTGTCATAAACATGACATAACAGATTATCAAATTTAAGAAACTTACTTAGCTTATAGGGTTAACCTTAAACTGTCATGTGGTTGGTTTTGATGTTGACTGAGGCCATTATAATGTCATAAAAAATTTTCAGTGGCACAAGTTTAATTTTTCATTAAAATGTAATTAGGTGTTAATACGCTGTCAAATTATTTTTCAATAACAGCATCATTAATATTTTTCAGTTCATAATGTTTTATTTTATTTTTTAAGTTTCCTCCACCAGCTTCAACAAAAGGTTAGATAATAGACAATTTCAAATGTGAAATGTTCAAAAAATATGAAAAGGAGTTCGAGAAATAAAAATCAATCATTTAATTTTTAAGACCTGCCCTCTCACAGAACTGACTCTTAAAAACACAAGGCATGAATTTATACACTGGTGACCAGCACCAATTAACGCAAAAAGGGGAAAACACGTACACAAATAATGGCCATTTCACAAAATAAACATATATATATATATATCAACATCATATACACACATAAACAAACACAGAAAAATAACACTTTGTCAAATGACTTCACCTTATAAATTATCTTCCGATGTATAAAAATAAGAGAAATAGTCTTTAGAGCCCCACCCCGGGCTGAACAAGAAATGGTTGTGGCTAGAGCCTAGGCCGGAACATTATATATAGGGCCAACGTTTCGGCCCGAACCCCTTTAGACGGTGCACCAGCACACGGGACTCCACCATAACAAACGGAATGGTAAGAATAAACTCAAACTATTCGTTAAAGAGTGAGCGAAAGTTTAAATAAAGTATATTAAACCCAAAATTACATTGTTGTGAATTGTTTTTATGTACTGCAAACTAAATTGACATTAAACACCTAAACAAACTAACCTGACTGAGGCTCTGCCAACAACTGTTACAGCGTACACATAACCAGTGGTGCCACCATAGACATCATCATATAGGTGTATATGTCTATGCCACTCTATCATTTTGAGTTATATTAATAGTTTTTAATGACTCTGTACGATTTCCTCTATGATGCCATATTTCAGGTCAAGCCTGAAACCACTGTAGTTTAGGTCAAGAAATATATTCATGACAATATTATGAAATAATTTGACACAGTATTGACACTTAATGACATGTAAATGACAAATTAAATTTATTAAAAAATCATGACATTATAATAGCCTAATGACAGCCAACGTCAAAACCAACCACATGACAGTTTAATAATAATAATAATAATAATAATAATAGATTTTATTTATAACGCACTTTTCATTCCAAAGAATCTCAAAGTGCAACAAAGGGAAAAAATAGCAATACATGAATAACAAGTAAAAATTACATCTCAACATCATGCCGGACGCTGATGACGCTAGCCTGGTGCAAACTTCAGCCACCATGCAGTTCAAGCCCGAGGGAGACCACGAGCCGACTAAAGCCCTGCATTTATGCCCGAGCCCGACGGGCCCCGACTTTTTTACACCCCTCGGGCCGGGCTTCGGGCCAATTTTCATGTCATACCTAAAACGCGGGCCGGGCTTCGGGCCTTTTTATAGGCTTCTCCTTCGTTTTATATTTATTTTATCAATTAAAAGGAACAATGAGTTCTGCGCTGGTGGAAACAACACGAGACCATAATAGCTAACGCGACTGTCAAGATGGCTCGCACAGTGTTCAGAGCATAGGTTCAGAGTCCGCGCCAGCAGCAGCGCGCGTTTCTTCAGCACGGAGACACACTGCAAGCGTGGTGTGAGCATGGCGTTTCTGTTGCGTGTCATCCGCGGGGCGTCTGGTGCTATTAATGTACAGGGAAGCCCTATACTTCATGTTAAATATAAATATATTGCCTATTGATACAGCAAAGACAACTTCGGCAGCAGCCGGCCCATGCCATATCCATGGTATTGACGGCAAAAGGCTACAGAATAATTCGTTCTGTATTGACTGGTTTAATATTTCAAAATCGATAATTAGGCTATGTTGTCTTTTATTATTACAATTAGTCCTATCTGCATTTATGTTAACCTACAGACTTTCAAACATTATGTCATTATGTGTCACAATGTTTTATGGGCTATATGTTGTAGTCAGATAGATATGATGGTGCTGCAACACGCATCGCCGCAAATGACTAATGCAAGCCAACGCAAATGGCCGTAAATGAAACTTAAAATAAGTCTAAGATAGTCAAAAACACCATCATCTTCAATAAAAATGAATGAGATGAATGAGATCATTATCTTACCAGTGCGTCGCGCTCTCTTATGTGGTATTTGAATCTGAAATAAGCTGCTGAATAAAATGCATCTTAATCTTTTGCTTCCGTTGCTGTAAACTCCGTTAAATGAGCATATACCCCGGGAATTGAAGATGGGATTTATATTCATTTGCGTAGGTGTAAGGTAGGCTATAAGACAACCTGCATGTGCTTTTTTTATTTTATTTGTTTAGCTCCGTTTGCGAGAGCCGCGAGCAGAATCAGCCTGCCTCAGCTCGTCAAAAATGCCTTTTAGGCTACTGGTGGTAATAGTTGGCGAAATTAACTAACATTGTGATGCTTGAAGTGTTTTATGGATTTTATTATAGGCAAGACAAGTCAAGAGTTGATTTGAGAGACTAATTAGATTAAATTAAATTAATTAAATATGCGGTTAACTCACTGTCGGCCGCTGGCCGCTTTTGGTCGTCACTTAAAAAAATTAAAACTTTAATTTAACAAACAAAAAAATGCTCTAAACATTTTTCTAAATTAACGTACTAAAGAAACGAAACGAAAAATAACTACTTTGACATTAAAAACAAAACAGAACTATTTTAATGGCTGCAACAATGTAAAAAAAAAAAAAAAAAAAAAAAAAAAAAAAAAACGGGCTCCAGTCGGACTCGGGCCGAGAATTTTGATAAGCTGTCGGACACGGGCCGGGCTAGGGCCTCAGCGTCTCGGGCCCGGGCCGGGCTAGGGCCTAGATTTGAGGCCCGTGCAGGGCTCTAGAGCCGACACCCAGAAGAGAGAGCAGCCGCAGCGAGCAACATCAAATGTCCTTCAAACCAAAACCAAAACCAACCACAAATTCAAACAAAAACAGAAGAGAAGCGGTGAAAAAACGGCAAACAACGTCCTCTCAGTGGCTGCCAGCAATCAGCAACAGTCCCAATTATAGCTCTGACTGTTAGACAAACATAAGAAAATAAAATAAAATCTAAATTTAATAGTAAAGTGTGGTGTGGCAAGCAGCGGGGCGAGGGACCGCGAGAGCGGGCCGGTGATTAATGTTAACGAGTGCCAGCTGCGTGGCACACCGGTCTCGTCTCGCGGCCATGTGACGGGAGCATATAAGGAGGAGCAAGGACAGCGGAAGACGAGAGAGGACCAGGCCTGGAATTTTATGTTACGTTTTGTTTATGTGTTTGTGGGCAGTCGTCCGTGAGGGGCTGTCCACGTTTTATTTTGTGTGTGTTTGCGGGCAGTCGTCCGTGAGGGGCTGTCCGCGGTTTTACTTTCATTTTGTTTATTTATTTGGAATAAATGCTGTTAAACGTTCGCCGGTTCCCGCCTCCTTCCTTCCCATGAAAGAACTTCATTACATAAAGATAACATGATTTGTGGGTGGAGAAGCGGCGAACAGACAACGCCAGCGTCCTCTCCCCCACGTTGCCTAGCAACTAATGTAATGTAAACCCCAAAAGCTAAGTAGTTTCTTAAATTTGATAATTAATCTGCTGTCATTTCTTATCTGTTTATGACAGGTTATGTTGTCTTGGTAATGTCAAGTTGTAATGACAAAGACACTGACAGGTTGTGATGTATTGGTTTATGTCAAGTTGTCATAACAAAGACAACTCCGAAATGTCATCATTGCATTAAAAATGACATTATTAAGCGAATGACACTTAATGACAGTTGTTATAAACATGCATAAAAACTCCTTCATATTCATGACACATGTCATGTCATTATTATGAAGGTGTCATGTCAGTCTTATGCACACCCCTTCAAGTAAAGTGTTACCAAAGAAAATTACTGATGGACAAAATACAATTACAGATTGAACTATCCTCTGAAAAATATTATGTGATATATCGCTACAATTCTTTTTTTTTTTGTTCAATGTTTCTTTCAGGTTCACATGCTAATGGTTTAATTAACATATAATACGCAAGGCTAACATTACAAAACCATATTTTTTTATATCTGGAATGCAAAGCATATAACTCACACAAGAATAGACAAAACACCAATAATAAACGAGTCTGTAGGCTACTTTAACTATCACCTAAACATCATATTGCGGTAAACAGGACAAAGCAAAGAAAAAAGGAAGAAAGAATTGTGTTAGTGACTGTACTTTGTATCTTCAATTGCATAAGGAAAAATAATAACTACTGTGAATACTACTGTAATACAATTTTTGAATTGTACACAGCAAAATCCCCAGTGTTAAATCAACACTGCTCAGAGTGTATTTGGTCCCACTCCACAGAGAGTTAAAATAACACTGAAGCGTTGTTAAAGTTAATGAGATAATTAAGAGATGAATTAAGGGGTGATTGAACCATTAGTGATTAACACCTGATGATAATGAGCAGAATCACTGAAGGACAGAGAAACACCAGAACTACAACTGACTTCAGCCACAGCCTTAGATGAAATCAACTGAAGATAAAAGAAGACATTAAATCTCTGAAGATCTCAGCAGAGGAGGATTAAACTACTTCACAGTTATTCCTGTCATACTGTTCATCTACATAAGCTTTTATTGAGAATTAACAGATTTAGATGTTGATGTTTTGTGGAAAATGTTTGGTCACCATTATGCTGATCAGTGTTTCCTTTAGTTGGGCAGTTTGACTTGGCTTTTTGAAGAGCAGTGTAGCTAACACTAACAGTGTTTTCTAAAACACTTACTAAGTTACAATGGATGACAGAAGCAAATCAGTTCATATAGTTTTCATAATGAAACAGAATGATTTACTAATCTCATCACTGACCAAATTTGCTATTTAGTAAATTTGTTTTGTACCACAGATCAGATTTTGAATTTAGATTTAATTTTATTTTTTTCAAAATTACAGAACCAAAGGTTTTAGCCAGACATCAAGAATCAGCTATGATTCTCAACAATGGTGACATGGTTCATGCTGCAATGCATGCTGGGAACCAATGTGTTTTATAATTAGGTGGCTCCCAGAATGCATTGTGACATTAAACATGTCACCATTGTTGAGATTCATATGTTGATTCTTGATGTCATAAAATTAAGAAATCTAAATTCTGTTTAATTTGTGGCAAGAATTTCATGTTGACGAACAATTTACTTAAAAAAAATAACTGCTTTTGTTCTGTATAAGATTGGTGATCTTGATCTTTAAAACTTTATTTGACAACAAACTGTATGATGCATAAAACATTTTCTTTGCAAAAAAATGTGTTTTGGCAACACTGTTACAAAGATTGTAATGTTAGTTTAAAGTCAAACTGCCCAACTAAATGAAACACTAATCACCGTAATGGTGACTGAATGATTTCCATAAAACATCAGTATCTAAACCTCTGTTAATTCTCAATAAAAACAGATGTAGAAGTACAGTATGACAAAAGTAATTGTGAAGTAGTTTAATCCTACTCCGCTGAGATCTTCAGAGATTTAATGTCTTCTTTTATCTTCAGTTGATTTCATCTAAAGCTGTGGCTGAAGTCAGTTGTAGTTCTTGTGTTTCTCTTTCCTTCAGTGATTCTGCTCATTATCATCAGGTGTTCATCACTAATGGTCAATCCACTTAATGAAACTCTTAATCTCTTAATTATCTCATTAACTTTAACACCGCTTCAGTGTTATTTTAACTCTCTTTGGAGTGGGACCAAATACACTCTGAGTAGTGTTGATTTAACACTGGGGATTTTACTGTGTAGTGAAACTGGAAAATAAAAGTTTGACCATTGGACGAGAAATACTGATCGAGTAAAATTAAATCTCTTGAATTAAATATCAATTGTTTATATATTGACTACAAACAGAATTAATAGTTGTTAATGAAATAGGTTTGGCATTGGTAAATTGAGACTGGAAAAAATATAACCAGAACATCGACTCAAACTGTGCATGTGCTGTATAATATCGAGTATTATTTTAGCAAAACTAAGCACTGCTGACAGTGGAGAAAATTTCAGTGAAGTCACTAAGAAAATGTATTAGGATTTGTAAACTTGTAGTTTTCTTTTCTCTCACAAACACAACAGTTACATTTGTACTAATCCTATTCTACAAATCACAAATTAATAAAATCGTGGGCTCATTTTTTCCATCAAGGGGGAAAAAATCATACTCACGATCTCACATCATCTAACAAGTAAAATTTGTCCATGGCTTCACACTTTTGATACATGTGTGCACCAAACGCAGAATAAAGGTACGGTCACACTACACTTTACATTACATTGACGAGAAACCTTTGTATTAAAGTCAAGTAGATATTATTTTTATATTTTGAATATACTGTTTTTAAATGTTGAATTCATGTTTATATAAAGACTCTGCAGAGCATGAAGTCATATCATGTTTTTTCATGTTTTTATCATTTGTTAATTTGTAGAATAGGACTTGTGCACCACCAGAAAATAATTTGAAAAGGTTTAACTGTTGTGTTCTTTGTAAGAGAAAGAAAAGTTTGCAACTTCTAAAAAAAACATTTTCTCTGACTTTAAGGGTGCTTTCACACCTGCCTTATTTAGTTCAGTTGAATCGTACTAGAGTTCATTTTCCTCTTTGGTGCGGTTCGTTTGGTGAATAGCAGCAATCGCACTCGGGTGCGCACCAAAAGCGGACCAAACAAGCGTACCGAGACCTTCTTGAAGAGCTGATCTCGGTGCGCTTTCAAACGAACTCTGGAGCGGTTAGCTGGTGGTGAGAACGTGATCCGGCCTCGAACAGAACCAACTGCAAAAGTACTGATAATATTTTGACTAAACCAGCTGCCGTAGTTAGCTGCGCTGACATTATGTGCATGACATTATTACCTGATAGATCGTTGGAAATATTTTCGGAATGAGCGTGTCAGAGTTAAGAATAATTAATGCACGCCTCTGATTGAAGTGACGAGTGATGTGCGCTCGCCGTCTGCAATACGTTGTTTTCAAGTCGCATCCGCGCTTCATTATAGAAAGGTATTGTTTGCATACTGTGGTTAATACACAATATGTAGTAGATTATGGCCAGGGACAAAACCTGCCCGCAGTCGTCTTTCTATAGTGTTATAGTTTGCTGGCTTTTCCTCTTCTGTTGAAATTTTCCCACAAAGTAAATTCTGACCAATCGAAAAGCAGTTTAGGTAATACACCATGGCCAATGAGTGATGTGGATGTTGTCACGTGTTTCAACTGGTCCGGACCAAAGCAATCAGTGTGGTGTGAAAAGGAACCAAAAAAGCTGTAAAATGCAACAATGTATTATTTAATTGTTTGGCCTTGGTTCGGACCAAATTAACTGAACAAGAGATGTGAAAGCACCCTAAGTGCACTGATGTGTGACTATTCTTTACAACTACAAATCCCACTGTCACAGGTGTTCAGTTTTTCTATAATAATACCCTCACAGAACAGGGTATTGATCAGCCATCCATGCAAAAGCAGAGGTCAGTGTGGTGGACTGTTGGTACATCTGTCCAGGCCAACATTTGATGCCTTCAACTGGGGATTCCCAGAGAACCTGTAACAAAAATAGTACAGTTCATACTCATTACAAAGTATTGAATCTGGTTACACAAATTATCATACAAGGTTCAATTTAACTTTAGCTCAATATACAATATTTGCAGCATAATATTGCACAAAAGGCACGGTTTTGTCTTGCACTCTGAATATTCCATTAATTTGGCAATTTGTGACAAGCCCAGTGACATTTTCTTCTCTATTTAATTTTTATACAAAATGAATGATTAATGTAAAATATAAACAATTACATAACTAAACTGGAAAAATATTAGGGATGTCACAATTCTCAATATAATATTGACCCATTCGGTACGACACCCTTGGATCAATAGGCGCTTGTGTATTGCATTAATTTCTGTGCATTTTATTTCTCTCTGAATTGGCTCTGTTTTGTGTGCCAATGAGTCTATGCTGATATGAGCAAAATATCCAATGACGATGCACTAAAGTTAGGGGGTGTTTAGCCACGGATGCAATGCTGGTGTCTTAGAGCGGTGAAGTGAGGCTGCAGGGCGCACCACCATCGTTTAAACCTGTGGTGTGGGTGGGGTGTGCGATATAAAGTTAAAGAGTTAGTTCACCCAAAATTAACCCAATAACCCAATAAATTCTGTCATAATTCCTCATGTGGTTGGACACCGGTCAGACCTCCGTTCATCTTCACACACAGATGAAGATATTAGTGTTGAAATCCGATGATTTGATTTGTTTAATGGTTTATTTCAAAGGGGACAGTGCAATTTCATAAAACACATGAACATGGTTAAAAAAGCCAGAATTAGCTAAAAGGCTATTTTTCATCTGTAGTCCCCTGGCCAAGATGTAAAAAAAGCAATTAAATACATATAAAAATATGTATCAGATTGCTCAGAAAGGCCTTCACTGACACCAATGTCATTTCCTCTCTCAAGACCCATAAAGGCACTAAAGACGGCGTTACAAAGCCCATCTCACTACAGCGGCTCTATAATCATTTTATGATAGTAAAGTAGTAAGTAAGGTAGTACTTTTTCAAAGTTCAGGAACTTTCGAGGGCGGGACTTGGGCGCTGAACATGCTGATTGGTTGAGCACACGCAGCATTTTATTTCAACCGCGCGTTCGTCTCAGCCATCTTACGTGCAATGTCTGTAATAGCTAATAATAATATACATTGTCATTTTAAATCTAGCTTTACAAGCTTTCTGAATATGCTGCTGAATCTGCATATTAGTGCTCTTTTCTGTCATAACCAGCAAAAGCAGCACAGCTTGAATCTCTTCCATACTTGTTATTAATTTTTTTTCACCATGTAAACGACCTGACCGATTACTTTTAAGTGTGCGTTCTTACATGACGTGACAGCACGCGCCGCGCTCATGTTGACAAGAGAGAATAGTTAATTTTTCTGAGGGGTAAACTTTTTATTTCGTAAGTTATGAAGATAATGTTGGAGTAATGACACAGCGTATATTGCCCCAGGCAGTTTTTACTTTAACTGCACCTGACAGAAGATTTTTTTTTCTGAGATGATTATTACACTTTACAACAAATAAAATAGCTATAAATAATACTGTATTAGTCCTGGTGGCCGTTAAGAGCTGCTATGGCTACAGTTAACACACTCCAGCTGCTGGAGAAAACAGCGGTGACATTTTTGATGCGGCAGACAAGCTGCATGTGACAAAATGATTGCGATTGAAAGTCATCACATGTAAACACCAGATCAGTTTAGATAACGGCTCAATGTAGACAGTCCACTAAATCTTTCAATCGGTATACACAAAAATGATTTCTGTCCGACATTGATGGAGGAGCAGTCACGCAGTAGGTTACATCACTGGACTAATTTGCCTAATCTTCTCGGAACTTTAGATCACGGTCGACAGTTGCAGGTTTGGGGGGGGGGTCTTGATGAGTATCTGCTTGGATACTCATCAAGATGGACATGTTGACATACTTCTTGTGCGAGTTTGTCCATTTAAGCGCAAGACTTGTAAGAGAACTCAATATTTGCGCGCTGTGAGACGTGCGCGCTCTCGGATGATGCACAGAGACAGATCTTCTCAAAGCGCGCTAGAGTTCTCATTCGTGTCTTCTGGCTCTACACGCGGGTGATGAAGGTGAAAATGACTGGTTTTTCTTTTATTATCACTGTTGTTGTAGTGTATAACTGAGGAGCCAGTACGTGTATCCATCGACAGGATAATTTAATAAACAAAGCATAATTTTCAAGTTATAACCCATATTATATAGTTCGGCCATATTGTTTTGGTGATGAAAGTCTTTTGGCAGAAAGCCGAAAATTTGGTGCATCCCTACTAAATAATGACTTCTATAGTGATGGGTGATTTTAAAACACTTCTTCCTGAAGCATCCGAGCATATCGATTCATGACCAAACTGCTGAAATCACGTGACTTTGACGATCCGAATCATGATTTGATACCGATTCATAACGGTTCGAAGCTTCAGGAAGCGGTGTTTTGAAAACAGCCATCACTATATAAGTCGTTATTTTGCTTTTTTTGGCGGACAAAAACTATTCTCATCGCTTCATAAAATTAGTGTAGAACCACTGTAGTGAGATTTTTCATTTTTGGGTGAACTAACCCATTAAATTCATATAACAAGATTATAACAGATAATTCCATTAGATTTTGAAAAATGTAATTCAATTTTGTGGAAAAGTTTTCCTTAATTTAAGTGCGTTCAATAGCTTTGTTTTTGAGTGTATTTTCCAGACTAACAATGTAACATTAAACTTATCAAAATAAATTAAAGGGATAGTTCACCCAAAAATGAAAATGTGATGTTTATCTGCTGACCCGCAGGGCATCTGAGATGTAGGTGTGTTTGTTTTTTCAGTAGAACTCAGATGAAGATTTTTAACTTTGACATGCATTATACGAGTGATATTAGGGTGCGTTCACACTTGTAGTTCGGTTCGTTTGGTTCGTTTGGTCCGGACCAAAAAACAAAAACAAACATATAGTCCTGGTCCGCTTAGCGTTCACACGGGCATTTTTAACAGCGAACCTAAAGTTACCGAACCAAAGGCACAGGGAGACGCTCACAACCTGATTGGTCGGTTTATATGACGTAGGAGCTCGTTTACCGAACATGCAAAACAATGCTATGTGCGGATTACACGCGCGGGCATTTTATGCGTGTACATATGGCATTATTTTTTACCAGAGAACTCATGAAGAGCTCATGAAATGTTCAAAACAACGCTGTGTGCTGGATTAAACGCGATCATTTTATGCGTGTACATGTGGCATTATTTTTACCCGCTGAGAACTCATGAAGAGCTCATAAAATGTTCAAAACATTCAAAACAGCAGCAGGATTTCCTCCGTTGTGCAAAAGAGACGGCCGTTCTGTCGTCTGCACCTGCTAATAATGGGCAACACAGGAACTTTGATGAGAAGAGCCAGGTATGCTTTTTGTGTGTTTTTTCTAGCATTTTCGAAACATGCTCGTCAGACCAAATATTGATGAGGCTCTTCCTCGTTGCTCTACGTTTGCCCTCTAACGTTAAAGTTACTCATTTTGGATACGCCGATCTTTCCGCGTCGTCAAATCAGCTGCATTATGCGTGGCATCTTGTGACATTATACGTCCGGTTTTTGGTCCGTCTACATGTCTTTGGTCCGTGTTGCGTTCATATATCAATCGAACCGCACCAGAGTTTGTTTGGAAGCGGACCGAGACCCATCTTTTTAGCGGTCTCGGTCCGCTTGTTTGGTGCGCACCAGAGTTCGGGTGGCAGCGTTCACATATGTTCAAATGAACCGCACTAACCGAGCAACCGCACCAGGGTTCGTTTTAATCGAACCAAACATGACAAGTGTGAACGCACCCTTAATCCATATTAAACCCCAACCCCTGTGGCTCGTGGCGACACATCGAAACGATCGGTTTCTGTGATAAACACAACTGTATTTGTTATTTTTTTACCTCATATAAGACGAATCTCATTTAGGATGAGTAGGTCAAAATCCCGGCGCGAACGTAGATGCCTCATTCGACCGATCCATCGAGGCACTAATAAGGCATATATCTATGATCGCACCGGGTTTTGACCTTCTTAGATGGAACTAATGGCGTTGGGAATACTAGATGATATGAGGTAAAAAATAACACAAATACTGGTGTGCTTCTCACAGAAATTGATCGTTTTGTGTTTTAAGACATCAATGTGTCGCCACGTGCCGCTGTGTTTAATATGGATTCCTAAGTCTTTGTGTTTTTTACTCTCATAGAAATACACCCCATTGACATGCATTATATGAGCAACAGCTAAGTTAAAAATCTTCATTTGTGTTCTACTGAAGAAATAAACACACCTACATCTCGGAAGCCCAGCAGATAAACAGCACAGTCTAATTTTTTGAGTGAACTATACCTTTAATACAGATTGAAGCCTGTTGTTTTCAGTCTTTTGATCTGGGATAGTGGCAGCTATTGGGAAACTCACCATCTTCATGTACTAATTGTAGATGTCATCAAGGCCTTGTCCTGAAAAATCTCAGCACCAAACGCTGGGCTTTATATCTGATCTGGTAATAAGAGCACAGTAATAACTGTAAGAACTCTAATGATATATCTTTACCCTCTGACACTGTATTGTGATATAATTCAAACATTTTAGAGGCTAATAGTATGAGCAGTGAGTACGCTGAAAAATAACTTAAATGCCTAAAGTTGTTGACCGCCTGAACCACAGTCAGCATTTAAAGTATTTAAGTATTTAGTAAAAGTATTTAAGACCATAACATCCTGTTATCATAATAGTTAATCATAAATACAAACTATAACACATTACATTTGTCACCCTGTCTAATTTTGCTGATTATTTTACCCTAAAGGCTTTTCAGGCGGTCTTACTGTAACAACATGGAGTTAATGTTTTTAAAATGTACAGACCCCCAACTTTTGAACAGTAGTATAATTTTTGAGGTTTTGCTTACCAGTCATCTAGTTTTTAGCCTGAGATTTTCTTCAACAGGAGTGCAGGCCATCAGCATGGAAGAATCTAGGAACATAAACAATTTATCACAGAGATATAATGTCAGGCTTATTAGAAGGAGACAAGCTAGAGCAGAGGTGAAACGCAGATAAGAGAAAGTAGAATATGCAGAGTATACATACAATAATTTCTTAACATAATTTGTTTTAGGCTTACTTCATTTTACATTGCTCAGTGTTACTTACGTGTGGTTGTCAGAACCTTGCAAACTGTAATAAAAAATAATTTTGCAAAAGAAAACATGCATGGTGATGTAGGTAAAATATTTATTATAGTAACACTTTGGTATGGGAAACATTCACTTAACTTTTGCCTCAAATTCATAATTTACTGCTTAATAGATAGTAAGGTAGTTGTTGTAGCGTTTAAGTTTAGTTAGATACCAGGAAGAATTTAGGGATGTTGTAGTATAAGGTCATGCATTAATATGTGCTTAATAATACTAATAAACAGCAAATGTGCAAGCTAAGAATTGTTCACCTTACTAAAGTGTTACCTTTTGTAGAAAAAATACTAAAGATTTAATGAGATTTTACCCTTCTGTCAGCAGCCCATGGGACCATCCTTTGCCTCCGTTGTTGTATTTTTTTTTTTTTTTTACTGAAATCACAGGGGGGGGAAAATGAACGTAATTGGTATTAAATAATTAAACATTAAATGTAATTTAGGTTGTTGTTGTTGTTGTTTTTTTACCGTGAAAGATCATTTCATTTGATTTTGGCATTTCCTGTAATAACATTAACTTATAGTGAAGTTAGGTTAAATAAATTAGCTCACTTCCAATAACCCATTGACAGACTACCAGCAAACCTAAAAAAAAACGATCAAAGCCTCTCTTCTGCACATAAAGACGTGATTAAAAACTCACTTTCATTAGAGCTAAAGTATATTAGCAAACTGCTAATAAAAAACGGTTGAGATGCTAACGGACTTTTTCAAAGACACTGAACAATTTTAATAAAGTAAATATTCGACAGAAGCGTGTCAATTACAGTAAGAAACGTGTACGGAACAGTTTTATATTATTTGTGTAATGTTTATGGACTAAACTTACCTGAAAGCAGCGAAAATAACAGGAGCGTGTCCGTTACTGTGCTGTTGCTGGCTTGCTGCGAACTCCGGCCCGTTTCCATGGTAACTTCCAGTGTTTGAATGTTTGAATGAAGTCACGCAGCATCATTACGTAAATAAACACGTACATTACCAATTTAATGAACAGTCAGTTTATTTATCAGATGATGACAAATGTTCAGACAGTTTGGCAACTCAAAAAACTTTGGCACAAGAGTATGCACCATTTCTGACTAAAAACTGTGAGGAATTCTTGGAGTGAATTACAAACGATTTGTAAACTGCGATTACAAACTGCCTGTTTTTTTTTTCTGATTTCCTCAAGTGAAAATTTACCTAAAACCCACAGATGGCGTTGCGTCGCTTCGTCTTTCTCTCGGGTTGGTGGCAAAGAGATGAATGGGCATCATGAGCAAACAACAGATAAACACAGCATCGGCCTCCAGTATATTGGGCCGACCCAAAGCCGACGAGCTGGAAATAAAGCGATATTCGCGTATGCCTGGCCGATACTTATTCGATGTTATGATTTGGAGGCCGACGTCCGCTCTGGGGCCGACGTCGGCCAGACGTATGTGTGCTATCTGGGATGGAGATTGAGTGAGGACTGGAGAACACCATCATCATTGGAAGGGAGATAAGTAGTTTGACATCAATTTTGATTGAATGCATTGTACCTGCACTGAGCTGAAGACGACGTTGTGAAGTGTATTATTTACGAGTGTAATCGTCACTTGGGAGTGGTTGGCTCGGATTATTATTGAACTTTTCTTTTGAGTGTGAGTGATGCCGAGGAAGCTCTGTTTACTGTGCCAGTAAGGAGGCATCCGAATTCCTTCGTTATGTGATGAGAACTGTCTCAGTATGACACAGGGTTCCCGCGGGGTCTTAAAAAGTCTTAAAAAGTCTTAAATTCAGAAAGTTACATTTAAGGCCTTAAAAAGTCTTAAAAACGCCCAGATTTTCATCCTAGGTCTTAAATTTTATTTACCAAAGTCTTAACTTTTACTTCCGTTCAGAAACAAAACCTTTTAGTTTTCTTTACCCGACTGCTTCATGCATTTTTACTCCTTACACTTTACCTTCAGCTTTTCAGAAAGCTGCGATTGGCAAACGGAAAGCAAGAAATTACCGTAATAAACCATATTTTGGCAAAAAGCGCTATTTGTCTTTAAGGATTTTTTTAAGCGCGCCAAATGTTGAGGATTTACGGTCAAATAGCGCTTTAATATGCTGGCGCCAACACTCGCATTCTAATAGGGTTAAGCGTAATGTATTCTGATGTGTTTGATCTGACTGGGTGGGCAGCTGTCAATCTCAGGCCCAACCGTAGATCCGCCCCTATCATAGGTTGGTTGTTTTGTCTGGTCTGCACTTGTGGCTACGCGCGTTTTCAAAGAACATGGGTCTTTGCACACTGAGTCCGATATTTTCGCATGCGTTTTTTCGTATTCGTGATCCGAAAAACTCGTCACGCACAGAGACCTTGCACACTGAGTCCGATGCTTATTAATGAATGTATTACGGAAAAAAACGCAAAACAAGACAAAGTGACGTCTAGTGAGCATGATTTGTTTGTCCTGAGGAGATATTGGGTTCATCTAACGTTACTCCTGTGATCGCGTAGAGAGGAGAGTTTCCCTATCAAGCGGGATTATCCAGATCGACCGATTCAAAGTTGCAGTTTCAGTGGCTCAGTTTGATGCTTTGCTAGCGATACTGGAGACATATTTAAAAGAAGACCACTAATTTCTGTGAATCAATTGATCCCGAACACCTGGCACTGGCAGTATGTCTATGGATCCGATCACACACACACACACACACACACACACACACACACACACACAGACAGACAGACAGAGCTTTACAGACCCTTACGAAACAAAAATATATTGCAATATATTTGAAAAAATCATGCAATATATTCACATATATGGGATTTAATATTTATATTTTCCAATATATTGCAATATATTGAAAGTGGCAATCATTTGTATATTTTCCAATATATTGCATGAATATATAATATATTTTATAATGCCATTAATATATTATTCCATATATTAAAATATATTTCAAGAAAATATATTGGTAAATATATTTTCCTTTTGTAAGGGGAGACTTGATGTGCTATAATTATAGCTGTGATATAATAATATTTGTAGCATTTTTGAAAATCGAACCTGTTCCAAATTTTTTTTTTGACGGACGAAAGTTTCGGAGGCAGTGTGCAAGCGTGATTGACATAACGTGAGGTCGAATTTATTTTTGGAAGTGCGTAAATTATTATTCTAGCAAAAATACCACAAATAATATTATTATATCACAGCTATAATTATAGCACATCAAGTCTCTGTAAAGCTCTGTGTGTGTGTGTGTGTGTGTGTGTGTGTGTGTGTGTGTGTGTGTGTGTGTGTGTGTGTGTGTGTGTGTGATCGGATCCATAGACATACTGCCAGGTGTTTGGGATCAATTGATTCACGGAAATTAGTGGTCTTCTTTTTAATATGTGTCTCCAGTATCGCTAGCAAAGCATCAAACTGACACTTTTAATCGGTCGGTCTTGATCCCGCTTGATAAGGAGGGGAAACTCTACGCGATCACAGGCGTCTCTCCACATCTCCTCAGGACAAACAAATTATCCTCACTAGACGTCACTAGATGCCTTGTTTTGCGTTTTTATCCCCGTAACGCATTCATTAATACGCATCGGACTCAGTGTGCAAGATCTCTGTGCGTAACGAATTTTTCGGAATACGAAAAACCGCATGCGAAAATATCGGACTCAGTATTTTGATATCAGTTTCTGAGTTTATTTAATGTTTCTTTAACTGAATCAATAAAAATAGAATGTTTGAGAGTTTCTGAGATCATTTATAATGCTTTTAGTAATGCGTCGTGTTGGTCTTAAATTTCACTCATAATGGTCTTAAAAGGTCTTAAAAAGGTCTTAAATTTAACTTACTGAAACCTGCAAGAACCCTGTGACAGTGAAGGGATCGATTGTTGGGTGAGTGCTGGCCTTATTGCACGGAGAGAAAGTGGATATGCAGTGCTTAATTTGATGTGTCACACCGTATGGGCTTGAAGTTAGATTGCAGTGTGTGGGGATTATATTTACTGACTGCCTTGCACTCCCCATGTTTTATTCTTATTCGCTGGCATGGAAGGAGGATTTCGGATGCTGAATGTGAATATTTAATCTTTACATGTTGAAAGCATGATTGCACTTGTATAACTCCCTCTGCCTGTCTGATAGAGAACTCTTCTGCTAATGTCCCCTGGTGAGATGTCTGCTTGAAGGAGAACCACATTGGATACACACTCGTCTGCTTCAGAGTTACACTTCAACCGTAAGCTCTTGTCTGAGTATTGAGGAAAAGTATAAGTGCACGTGTCTAACTCCCTCTGCCTGTTTAATAGAGAACCCTTCTGCCAAAGCTCTTCTGGTGGAGGCCTGCTTGAAGGAAGTGACTCGTGTTGGAAGCATTCACGTTGTTCGCTTGGAAGAGGGCCGCTCTCCTTCCTTGTCCCGCTCCGCGCTCAAGAAGGTATACGTACCTGGACATTCACCTGCCTGGTAAAATATCTCCCCCCTTCTGTCCACTAGCCCCTGTGCCGGCCACGGCTTGACAGTCCGACGGTCCGAGAGGTGTTGTTCACCTGGATACTTGCATGTTGGTCGGGCTGGTGGCCAACTCCTTCCTTTTCTAGTCGTCACGCCCCGGCACGCCTTGCTCTGAAGAATTCCACGCCTCCCCTGGGGTCAGAAGTTTGGTCCCCGCCCTTGTTGGGGGACCCAGAAGTTCATTAGGACTTTTAACTTTATTCAATAAAACTTGTTAAACTTTCATTCGTCTTCTGTCCGGTCTTTGGCACGCTCCTCGAGGTGGCCTGGGGTTTAGGGTGGGTGAAGTCTGGTTAAACTTCCCCGACCTGTGACAATTTTCCTTGACTTTATATGGAAAAATAGATCTACTATTGGAAATCACTGCTTTTTTTGAGTTTATGAGAAGTGATGGGGGACTAGAAGTGTTGAATTATCATAATATTATTAATGTTTAAAATAAACTGGCTTAAAAGATGTATAATAAATCCAAATTCTATATGGTTCTTTATTCTTAATTAACAAAATTGGAGGCCTACCTTTTATCTTAAAATGTAATTATATGTATAATAAACTCCCAGTTAAATTATCTAATTTTCATCAACAGGCTCTTGCGTGGAAAATGTGCTACTGCCACAATTTCTCACCGCATAAAGAAATTCTGTGGAATATGAATATAAAACCATTAGAAACAAATCTATCTTTTTCCCTAATTGGTTCCAAAGAGGTTTCATTTATATACTTTCTTTATTTGATAAATCTGCTACTATCTTATGAAAGCTTTATGACTGTTCATGACTTCCCGATTCCTTTTAAAGAATATAATACCTATTGATTAAGGCTATTCCCTCTGGTCTAGTGCAACTGGTTAAGAGCCACATATTGTACAACCAGAAAGATACAAAGGAGTCGGCTTTGTTATTGGATGGCATTCGCATTTACGATAAGAAATGTAATAATAAACATATCTGACAAATTTTTCAGAAAAGAGACAAAATTCGCCCTAGAGGCAGATCTCAGTGGGCTGCCCTAATCGACAATATAGACTGGAGAAAAGCATGGCTGTTAGCATATAAATATTTTATTCCCAATAAAACCAAAGAAGTCCACTTTAAAATATTACATAAGATATACCCGGTTAATTCAACTATATCCAAATATGTTGATATTCTAAGTACCTGCTCTTTTTGTGGTCATGAAGATGAAACATTGATACATTTATTCTTTTCTTGTGATTTGGTTCAAAAGTTTTGGTCTAATTTATGTTCCCATCTAAATAAAAACCCCAATAATACACATTCTTTTAATTTGAAAGATGTCATTTGTTATTACTCTGACTCCGACAAATCTAAAGAATATATTTTCATTTTCATTTCATTTTCATTTCATTTCATATTTATTTTGTTTGCCAAATTTTTCATCCATAAACAGAAATTTATGAGCTCAATTCCTTCTCTTTCACTTTTTTTGATTGAGGTAGACTCACTGCTTAAATCTTTTAGATTAACTAGCAATAAAAAATGTGATCGATTCCTAAAACAATATGAACAATTATTTTGTAATGAATCTGATGTTCAAGTTTAACCAGCTTTCTCATGTATTGACAACCCCCCCCCCCTTTATATATATATATATATATATATATATATATATATATATATATATATATATATATATATATATATATATATATATATATATATACTTACATTGTCCCATGCCTCTTATGTCCATTTCTTGTGTATGTTAATGGTTTTTTTGTTGTTGTTGTACTTATTTCTATTTTTTATTTTTTTATTTACTTGCTTAGATATTTGACTCTACATACAAATGTCTTTTATGTCTTAACTCTAATGTTTTCCTGAAGGTTTTTGTATTTGCACATTCTTGAATTTAAAAAAAAAACAAACAAAAAAAACATGGCTATCGAGCTCAGCTAATACAGATAATGGTAAGAACTAGTTAGAACTGGAGCTTAATCAGCTCCAACCTTGGAGAGACTGTGTATCTGTGTATGTGCGCAATATTCTATGCTACAGATCAGAATGGTGTACAATGGGCACCCTAAGAGATGGGTGGACTTGTTGTTCTGGGCAAGCTGGCGCCTGCTCCAGATCTGGAAGGTCACTACGGGCCTGATTCTGGGGTGAAAGCGTCAACAAGTGACACGTCAGTGGAAACGTGCATCAGATTAACTGACTCAAGTGGAAATTTACCATGACTGTGCATTGTCTCTACTGCAATGTGGATGGTTCTGATTGGCTCAATGACGTGGATAAGACCTTGAAAATGGTATAACTGTTGGGACAATTGTATGTACGATAGGGCGAGGCAACGAGACGGTGAGAGCGGGAGCGCGGCCTACGAACTCCTTGTGAGACTTGAAGCTGGCTTCTGCTTTTGAAACTGCAAACTATTCTAAGTAAATTTTTCTTTTAATTAATTGCAATCTTGACTCTGTCTTCATTTCTTCACTACTGGTCCTGGCTCATAAGCTGTTTAACCCCTAACAACATAAAACATTGATAGTCCATACGCAAGCTCCCAGTATTGTGACGTAAAACATTGATAGTCCATACACAAGCTCCCAGTATTGTGATGTAAAACATTGATAGTCCATACACAAGCTCCCAGTATTGTGACGTAAAACATTGATAGTCCATACACAAGCTCCCAGTATTGACGTAAAACATTGATAGTCCATACGCAAGCTCCCAGTATTGATGTAAAACATTGATAGTCCATACGCAAGCTCCCAGTATTGATGTAAAACATTGATAGTCCATACACAAGCTCCCAGTTTCAGAATCTTTCAGAAATCAGACGTCCAGCCACTCCAGCTCCACTTCCTTCCCACAATAGGACCTCTTCTTGATGCCGTGGTCAAAGCGGCGCTTCTCATCTTTCGCAATGTCATTGGTGGCCTGAAAGAGCAGGACGTGCCTGTCTCCTTCCTGAAGCTTCAGTATGCAGTGGAGTGGCTGCACGTTGTAGTTCTTCCTGGAGTGCGTAATCCATCTCCCTGTGGTTTCCAGAGACGAGTGTTCATAGTTTGATTTTGTACTATTTTATCAATTACAATATTAATAAAAGGTTACGTTACAACTTTATTAACATGAATACAATTCAAAATGTTATACTTTTATTGATATGCATAATTTTGTAAAAATGCATAATTTTCATCTTCACATTATTTTGAGCAGTTTTACAAGGCTGATAAGATATGTTATTGCCCTGCAAGCATTGATGGCCCAATGATCACAACCATGATGGCCCAATGTTGGTTTGACAATGGCCCCTAATTCGTGTAGATGGCCCACTAAGTGATTTAAAATTGGCCCATTTTCATCCTGTAATTGGGCCTATTCAGGTCAAGGTTTAAAATATTGTATCACGCCCATTTCACACATACTCCGCCTGCAGTGCGTATGCAGTGCATATGCGGTGCATATTTTTTTTCCGTACCCATGTTAACGGATTACAGCTTTCACACTGCACGCGGATGCTGTCCGTCAGTCCAGGTGCGTTGCGTCTGCAGCAGTGAGGCGATCGTTTTCGTACCAAGTCTATTTTTTGAACGTGCCATGTTCAGTAACAACTTTTGGATTTAAAAAATAATTAATAAATGCTGTGTTTGTGGTATGCAACAGCGGTTCAGATGTGGACTGCAAATGCAGCATATGCGAAAGCACAACAGGGCGTGCGGATCCTGCAACGCAACACGCAACGCAGATGGAGTATGTGTGAAACGGGTGTCACCTTCTGCAGAAAAAGGGGTGGGACTTCAAGTGGTCAATAAAGTTGAGGATTAGAGGCACAAGTTACTTACTTCTTCAAGAACAGGGTGAAGACAACACTGAAGATTCCTCCTGCACTTTCTGCTTGCTGAAACCAGCTATTTCCTCTGTGAAGAATGTCTCCCGAGTGGTAAGCAGATCATTTGATATACCTGACATAAACTGTAAACATTTGATTTTATTCTAAACTTTGCTTACACACTATGTACACATGTAGTTACTATGCAAGTTTCCAGGTATTAGGGCCACTAAATATAAAGTATATTAAGTGTAAAAATATAGTCAACAAATATTAAGAATAGCTTTCACAAGTCAACTCTCTGGATTCCTTTTCTTTCTCTCACAGTGACAAGGATCGTCGCATAATTTCCTGTCTGCAGTGTTTCAAGCCACAGGAGATGCTGCCTAACCACCTGTTGAGGGTCTGCATGAAGAATCAGACTGATGAGGAGAGGAAAGCAGAGGTGGAGAGAGCCAAAAAGTCCATGAAGGCCTGGACCCTCCGAGGCAGAACCTGGGACTACAATGCCATGGTCAAGCTGTACCCCGATGAGGCATCCAGACAGGCTCTTCTGGAAGACCTGCGTGAAAGAAATTTTTTGATCCTGAATGACCCCAAGGCAGCACAGGACGCACAGGCTGAATCCCGTCACAGACCACCAGGCGCTGCAAAGTGAGATGTTATTCACTAGTATTACTTTTAATTTAATGCAGAGTCATTAAATGTAATATTGGAACGATGCCTTATTGGTTTTTTGTTTCATCTAATCATTCTAGGCCCATTCAGCCGACTCTCCAAGACTGCCAAAGAGTCCTCAGAGTATCACAGGCGGACATGCTGGGCATCCACAGGAAGCTCCTGGACCAGCAGCATTTGGAAGAAGACCAAAGGACGCTGTTCCGGTACTTCTGCGAAGCCATCTTGGTCCTGAGGTACTTCCAGCGACCAGAAGCAGTGAAGGCATTTAAAGTAAGTACTTTTACTTTACAGTGTTTCCTCAGTGTGTACAGGGAGTGCAGAATTATTAGGCAAGTTGTACTTTTGAGGATTAATTTTATTATTGAACAACAACCATGTTCTCAATGAACACAAAAAAAACTCATTAATATCAAAGCTGAATATTTTTGGAAGTTTTATTTTTTAGTTTTAGCTATTTTAGGGTGATATCTGTGTGTGCAGGTGACTATTACTGTGCATAATTATTAGGCAACTTAACAAAAAACAAATTTATACCCATTTCAATTATTTATTTTTACCAGTGAAACCAATAGAACATCTCAAGATTCACAAATATACATTTCTGACATTCAAAAACCAAACAAAAACAAATCAGTGACCAATATAGCCACCTTTCTTTGCAAGGACACTCAAAAGCCTGCCATCCATGGATTCTGTCAGTGTTTTGATCTGTTCACCATCAACATTGCGTGCAGCAGCAACCACAGCCTCCCAGACACTTTTCAGAGAGGTGTACTGTTTTCCCTCCTTGTAAATCGCACATTTGATGATGGACCACAGGTTCTCAATGGGGTTCAGATCAGGTGAACAAGGAGCCATATCATTAGATTTTCTTCTTTTATACCCTTTCTTGCCAGCCACGCTGTGGAGTACTTGGACGCGTGTGATGGAGCATTGTCCTGCATGAAAATCATGTTTTTCTTGAAGGATGCAGACTTCTTCCTGTACCACTGCTTGAAGAAGGTGTCTTCCAGAAACTGGCAGTAGGACTGGGAGTTGAGCTTGACTCCATCCTCAACCCGAAAAGGCCCCACAAGCTCATCTTTGATGATACCAGCCCAAACCAGTACTCCACCTCCACCTTGAGTCGGACTGGAGCTCTCTGCTCTTTACCAATCCAGCCATGGGGCCCATCCATCTGGCCCATCAAGACTCACTTTTATTTCATCAGTCCATAAAACCTTAGAAAAATCAGTCTTGAGATATTTCTTGGCCCAGTCTTGATGTTTCAGCTTGTGTGTCTTGTTCAGTGGTGGTCGACTTTCTGCCTTTCTTACCTTGGCCATGTCTCTGAGTATTGCACACCTTTTGGGCACTCCAGTGATGTTGCAGCTCTGAAATATGGCCAAACTGGTGGCAAGTGGCATCTTGGCAGCTGCACGCTTGACTTTTCTCAGTTCACGGGCAGTTATTTTGCAACTTGGTTTCTCCACACGCTTCTTGCGACCCTGTTGACTATTTTGAATGAAACGCTTGATTGTTCGATGATCACGCTTCAGAAGCTTGGCTATTTTAAGACTGCTGCATTCCTCTGCAATATCTCTCACTATTTTTGACTTTTCTGAGCCTGTCGAGTCCTTCTTTTGACCCATTTTGCCAAAGGAAAGGAAGTTGCCTAATAATTATGCACACCTGATATAGGGTGTTGATGTCATTAGACCACACCCCTTCTCATTACAGAGATCCACATCACCTAATATGCTTAATTGGTAGTAGGCTTTCCAGCCTATACAGCTTGGAGTAAGACAACATGCATAGCGAGGATGATGTGGTCAAAATACTCATTTGCCTAATAATTCTGCACTCCCTTTATAAAGTCAGTCACTCACTGTGTTCTTTATTTGTTTTCCAGGCTTCAGACTGGATCAACAAGACAAATGTTGATGGACGAATTCACATGGAGGTGCAATCCACAAAGCAGAGTGCAACATTTTCCCAGACAGGCCGCCTACGAAAAAGAAGAGGACTGCTGCAGGGTTTCCACCTGACAGAGTGTTCTATGACAGGTGGAGGTCTGTGCAGTTTGCCAAACGGGAAAGGAGCACCTCTTGTGTGAGTCGATGTGCTTGATTACAAAAAAAAATAATAATACATATCTGTATAACCAAAGTAACATAATTCACATTTTTAGAATATTAAAAAGATTATTAATTTAACATTTGTCTTTGACAGCCCAGTGTTCAAGGCGCCCACCGACTGTCAGCAAGGTGTCACTGCTGATCCAAAAAGAGGGTTGGACTGGCAACTGTCCTCGACCCCAGGATGTAGTGGCTAAGTGGAGACCCGTCACTAGGGTGCAGGTGGAGTCGGATCCAAGGATCATCACTATGGTCCAGAACCAAAAGTGGACAGGCCTGGCCCTCAAGGACTTTGGTGCAAAAGGACATGGTATGTAAACATAATACATAAAAATACATACCAGTTTTGTCTTGTGAGCAGATATTTGTACTCCTGGAGTGAATACTAATTCCACCTTCTTTTGTCCACAGTAGTTGTTGCCACCAAAGCCTTTGCCATGGGCTCCATCGTTTGTGATTACCATGGGAAGGTAATCACAGGAGCAGAGGGCCGGAAGTTGGTCAAGTTCATCAAGGGTGACATAGACTACCTTTTCTTGTTCCACTATGCTGGCCAGGACCTCTGTGTGGATTCTGAGACTTTCCCTTGCGAGTGTCACCCAACAGAAAACACCATGGGCCGGAAGATCAACCATTCCTCCAAGAGAGCAAACCTGAGGCATGATGAACTTTCCTGAAGGACATAGGGATGTGATTCTGTTCCAGGAAAAGAGAGACATTCGTGTGTGCGAGGAGCTGCTGATTGACTACGGCATCAAGCGCAAGTCTTTTTGAGGAGAAGGACTGATCCTCGACTGGCTGGATGAGTGAACACATCAGGCCATTCATTCACCAGCAGATTCTTGTTTTATGTTACAAGACAATGGCTGCGTTCGGAACCGCATACTTCCCTACTATATAGTACGGAAATAGCAGTAGGCGAGCGAATAGTATATCCGAATCCTTTGTATTCATAAAAGAGTAGGTGAGAACTACGGGGGGGTTGGACTATCTCTCGTGAGATTTGGACGTGCGTGTACTTAAGTTGCGTCCGATTATACCTACTATACAGTACGTGAAAGGAGTAATATGTTCGAAACCTCAGTAATCATAAAAGAGTAGGCGAGAAATCCCCGGATGGCCTACTGCACTCCGCCCAGATTGTGAAGCACTCATCATCGGATACTTTTCTATCCCTGCCTTCCCATAAGGCCACAGGAAAGGATACGTCAGGTGGAGGAAAGCGATGCGGGTGTTTTCAAACGTGAGTATTACAAACGAAAATCACGATTCTCTTGTGTTCAAATAACATTTGTTGAGCTTCTGTAGAGTAAACTTTTGAATTGTTGAAGGTGTAAAGTTAGTTGTGATTGTCCTGTAAAAACACGTTTTATTGTGTATAGCTAACAGGGGAGCTCCAGTAACACACATACGTCTCCAACGTGTCTTACATATACATCTTAAAGATAAAGATACTTACTAAATGTTTATTTAACATCTGACAGGAATTTTTGATAAGTATTGCAGATGAGCACATCACAACATAAAATAGACACCTGAATAGATCAGAATGGTGTGTGAGAGATATAATGCAGTGTGGCAAGGGGGGCGTGGTTCAGCGAGGTCTGCAGCGGGAGAGAGAGCCGCAGGCCGAGCGGTAAGTGAGTGGGTTGGACGCAGATTAATAACACCTGTCTCTTGTTCCAGTAATGGACGTGGAGAGAGAATAAAACGCCTGTGGAATCGGAAGCATGGGAGAGAGAGACGGACTGCTGACGATCCACAGAGTGCCCGGATACCGGAAGTGTTGCGAACCCGGAAGTTAACTGAGTTATTGAATGAAAGTCACATACACTGAAGTGTGCACGTTGTTTTTGAGTATCAGAATAAAGAGACGTCCTTGTCCTCTTCCTTCCACACTCACGAACTTGTTACATGCAGATTTCACTGTTGTCAACTCTGCTTACTTTACATGAACCTGAGCAATGTAAACTAACTAAACATAAGTTATCAATTTAATTTGTCCATTAGTACTGTTGATAAACTGAGGAACATTAACACATCAGCAACTACATTTAAATGTAGTATTGAACATAAATCACATAAGTAACGTTAATCTTGTCTGATGTTACAGGGACAGAAGAGCTTGTGTGTGTGTGTGTTAGAGTGTCTGTTTATCTGGTGGAGAGCCGCTGATAAAGGAATGCTGTCATCAAAGGCATTGAGTCAGTATACTACAGAAATGAATAAAACATCTATTTAAATCTTAAGTTGTATTTTATTTCAAACAGAGTTAATTCAGCACTTTTCTGATTCTTGATGGCTTTGCATTTTGCTGCAGAGCTTTTGTGGTGAAGCAGGGCCTGCAAGACACGGGGATGGTGTCATGTGTGGGGAAAACCTGAAACAAAAATATAAATTAAGATAATTTAGTTACTTCTAATTAGGGGTGACCCCTAATAGTCGAAGATTCAATGCGTCGATATGCAGGACCAGATTCAACCACTGATCTCATGGTCGAATCTTCGCGGGTGTTATAAAAGGATCAAACCAATTTGGCAATATGGGGGTGCTCAATATTAGTGTTATAAAGACGTGTCGCGGCGCTGAGCTTCGCACCGGACCACTGCACCACGCCTTTAAAATTCGAACACTGTCCGCGGCGATTAAATGTATATAATTCCCTCAAATCATGAATGTACATACTGATTTCACCCTGTGCTACAAGATATACTCATCGTGCAGCTCTTCTGTCAGAAGTTGATTCAAAAATGACACGGCGCTGAGCTTCAGTCCGGTGTACGACCCCCCCTTTAGGCACAATCAGCTTAAGAACGGGCATATAAACGCACTCAAAGTGTTATTTTCCTCTCTAGGCAAGTATTTTTTTAGGTTTATTTATCAAAATGTTCTTTTATATATTTGTGTGATGTTCTGTGTTTCGAACGCGGCTTTTAAATGTTATGAGAGAACGGATAATTTACAAATGTATAGTGTAGCCTAGTTTTGATCACTTTATCAAAAGTGGTGGCTGTGTGCCGTGTAAAGTAAAATAATAATAGTCTTAGCCTCCTGCTGACTAGTGTCCTGCCCTTCCCAACCCGTTTATACCGTTTATTTTTTCCGGTCTGTGGTTTACACACACATAGATTATTTGACTATCGGTCGACCATAGAGAGATTCGAAAATTCTGATTCGAATGTGTAAATCCTTAGTCGGGGACACCCTTACTTCTAATACAGAAATCAAATATCAATGTGCTGTTTAAATGAGTGCTTTTGTATTATGTTTGTGCATTTGTGTAGGATCTGAGATGTCAGCAGACGGGTGTGAGCACTGAGGATCCTGGAACCTCCATCTCTTCACCTGCCCTTAGCGCCTCATCTGGGCCAGATATTGCTGTGGTCTCTTCATCCTCAGTAAACCCAGAGCCAGTGAGACTTCTAGAAAAAGACCAAAAGCATCTTACAGTGCACTTATTACAGGGACGATCCCCCTGGAGCTAAGAGCCTTGCTCAAGGACACACTGGTGGTGCAGCATTTGTCATTATTATTGTAAGTGTCTGTGGGTGGGCTAGCAGTGCAGTTCATTCTGGGGGAAATCTTAATTTTTGTATAGTGATACTTACATTTTTCGAGTATACAATCAAATCTTTCCTCCAAAGGCGAGATCTTCAAGCAGCTGATAGACGTCTCTGAGCAGACATTACAAACACTGAGGGAAACCGCACAGGTCGGGCTGTGGTGTTACTGATGCTATGAGCTCTTACTGCACCGGTCACTCATATCTTTTCATTTATTGTTTTATAATTACATGGTGGTATATTTAACAGAGAACAATCATAGTGATAAAACAAATGGGTTTGTGTACAGTATATACACAGAAAAAAAATAATAATAAGGTTAGATATCTTGAATAAATCATCATAATGCAAGGCAAGGCAAGGCAAGTTTATTTATATAGCACATTTCATACACAATGGCAATTCAAAGTGCTTTACATAGAAAGGAATTAAAATAGGGTTAAAAAATGCATAAGAAAAAGAATACAATGTAAAGAGAATTAAAAATAATAAAATGATGATAAAAGAGCTGGTAAACTAAAACAGTTATAAAAAATAATTTAAAAAATGATGCATAGATAAGGTGCAATCAGTCGGACATACAGTGCTCAGAGCTCATTCAGTAAATGCACAGCTAAACAGATGTGTTTTGAGTCTGGATTTGAATGTGGCTACTGTTGGAGCACATCTGATCTGTTCAGGAAGCTGGTTCAACTGCGGCTGGCATAATAGCTAAAAGCAGACTCTCCTTGCTTTGAGTGAACTCTTGGTATTTCTAACTGACTTGATCCTGCTGATCTGAGGGATCTGTTGGGTTTGTATTTAATCAGCATATCTGCGATGTATTGAGGTCCTAGCTCATTGAGTGATTTATAAACAAGTAGTAGAACTTTAAAATCGATCCTAGATGTAACTGGAAGCCAGTGTAAAGACCTGAGGACTGGTGTGATATGGTCATATTTTCTGGTTCTGCTCAGAATCCTGGCAGCAGCGTTCTGTATGAGCTGCAGCTGTCTAATGGTCTTTTTGGGAAGGCCAGTGAGAAGGCCGTTACAATAGTCCACCCTACTGGTGATGAAAGCATGAACCAGTTTCTCTAAGTCTTGCCTGGAGACAAAACATCTAATCCTTGCAATATTCTTCAGATGATAGTATGCTGATTTAGTTATTGCTTTGACATGACTACTGAAACTCAGGTCTGACTCCAAAATCACTCCAAGATTCCTGACTTGATTTTTTGTTATCAGACCTTTAGCCTCAAGATATGTGTTCACCTTGAGAATTTCATCTTTGTTTCCAAATGTAGTGATTTCAGTTTTGTCTTTGTTTAACTGAAGATAGTTTTGGCACATCCAGTTGTTAACTTCATCAATGCATTTGCACAGGGAGTCAATGGGGCTGTAGTCATTAGGTGACAGTGCTAAGTAGAGCTGGGTGTCATCAGCATAGCTGTGGTAAGCAATATTGTTCTTTTTCATTATTTGGCTCAGTGGCAGCATATACAGGTTAAACAGGAGAGGTGCTAGAATGGACCCTTGTGGGACTCCGCATGTCATGGACGTCCACTCAGACTTATGATCTCCTATACTCACATAATAACCTCTCCCTTCTAATTATGATCTGAACCATCTGAGGACCATCCCAGAAAGCCTGACCCAGTTTTCCAGCCTGTCTAGAAGTATGGTGTGGTCAACAGTGTGGAATGCAGCACTGAGATCGAGTAGAACCAGAATTGATGTTTTGCCTGTATCAGTATTTAAGCGAATATCATTTATAATCTTTATGAGCGCTGTCTCTGTACTGTGATGCAGTTGGAAACCAGATTGAAAATTGTCAAAGAATCCGTTTGAGTTTAAGAATTTGTTTAGTTGATTGAAAACAACTTTTTCAATGATTTTGCCTATGCAATAATTTTTATTTATTTTTTTTGTTTTAGTTGTTATTTCTTAAGCCTGGGATGAAAGGAGTTAAATTTAACAAGAAAAAGGGAAATATAAAGGAGATTTAGCCCACTTTTGCTTGTAGATGATATTTTTTGCATATAAAATAAAATAAAAAAACATATTCAAGAGATCATGATTTGGGGTTTTCGCAAGGATAAAAAAAGATGAAACTGTCAGATTAGTAGGGTTAAAATGTATTTCTTATACTACAATGACAAAATGAATGTGCAGCTGTTTCTTAAACAAGACCACAAAATGAGCATGTTTAAACCAATATTAATATATAGAGATAGATAAATTAAACCTGCCACACAAGTTGTTGCGCTTGTGATATCGTCATGGGTCACATGATAACGTCAACATGGCGCATAAAGTGCTGATCGCATTCATACTTAACAAGATCTGGATATATAGTACCTACTCTTTTAGCGCTCGTTAAGTAAGTACTTATTGAAATTGAGTACCTACTCAATGAGTATGCAGTTCCGAACGCAGACTACATCTATGTCCTGGAGCGGCAGGATGTTGTTGTTTTTTTGTAAATAAAAATAAATATTTGATACATACCTTTAATGTGATAGGCTATACGTGACCCCGTCTGTGAAACCCCGGCTAAAGTTGCAAAATTTAATTATGAGATTTTGATCATCAAAGTGCCATAAAAATGACAAAAATAGGTAATTTTTGTTTATTGCTGTAAATGATAAATTTTACCAAGGGGTTTGAGATACAATACTCAATTTTTAATTCATAACATTATACAAACAAGAGCCCTGCACGGGCCTCAAATCTAGGCCCTAGCCCGAGACGCTGAGGCCCTAGCCCGGCCCGAGTCCGACTGGAGCCCTTTTTTTTTTTTTTTCAGCCATTAAAATAGTTCTATTTTGTTTTTAATGTCAAAGTTGTTATTTTTCGTTTCTTTTCTTTATTAAGTTAATTTAGAAAAATGTTTAGAGCATTTTTTTGTTTGTTAAATTATAGTTTTATTTTTTTTTTAAGTGATGACCAAGCGACCAGCGGCCGACAGTGAGTTAACCGCATATTAATAGTCTCTCAAATCAACTCTTGACTTGTCTTGCCTATAATAAAATCCATAAATATAAAACACTTCAAGCATCACAATGTTACATTTACATTTACATTTAATCATTTAGCAGACGCTTTTATCCAAAGCGACTTACAAAAAAGGGGAGAGTAATAGAAGCAACGAAACAGACAAGGCCAACAACCTGTAAGAGCTGTAAGAAATCTCAATTAATTAGCACAGTACACAATTTTTTATTTTTATTTTTTTTAAATAGACATCTACAACAAAAACTCACGTACGCAAAATGCCGAACACTGGATTTTGATAGCTATGATAACAACCCATTAGGACTAAGGCTGTTGCCCCAGCTGTTGTCGTTAATGCAGATTCAGTGGCCCAATGGGTTGGTTTAGTATTCTAGCTAAACGCGCAGCAATAGCCATCTACAACAAAAACTCACGTACGCAAAATGCCGAACACTGGATTTTGATAGTTATGGTAACTATTTAACATATCCGCCTGAAGGCACAAATCCGGATGAGAGACGTAGATATGATCCAGGAGTGTGCGCTTTTTGGTCGTTGCTGTGGTGATCAGTAAGTACTATTCTGTATTGGTCAAGTGCAAATGGAAAAGATGTGTCTTAAGATGTTTTTTAAAAATGGCTACAGACTCGGCAGCACGAATTGAGATCGGCAGGTCATTCCACCAGGTGGGAACGGTCCAGGAAAATGTCCGTGAGAGCGATTTCATGCCTCTTTGGGATGGAACCACGAGGCGCCGCTCGCTCGCAGAACGCAAGCTTCTGGAGGGTGTGTAAGTCTGAACAAGTGAGTTTAGGTATATTGGTGCAGAGCCAGTGGTTGTTTTGTAGGCAAGAACTAGTGCTGAGAGGAGCAATTAATTGACTGATAGACAACTACTCTGTAAGTGTTTGTAACTTCTCATTTGATTATTTGTTCATTTGTTGTTGAATAAGTGTGTCTGTGTAGTGCAGTGGTGTGTATTACTAGTTTTGGTGTGTGTGGGAGTTAGCATTTGTTTGGTCATTGCCACGTTGGGAGTGAGTTCGTTGGGGGCGTTCCCAGCTGCTTTCAATAACGATACTCAAGTGAGTATAAATAGCGTGATAGTCCGCGTCAGTGGAAGCGGCAGTGTGAAGCCCTCCTTGTGTGAAGACCAACGAGTGTAAAGACATTCAACTCTTCCCTGTGCAAGACCAACGAGTGTAAAGACTTCAACTCTTCCCTGTGCAACTCCTCCCAAGCAAGGACCCCGACAAGGCACTTGAGTATCATTTTACTTTTCATTATTTGTGTTCAGTTTTCTTATTTCTATCTGGCCTTTTCTCTGACCTGTATTCACCATGTGCTTTCAAATCTCAACTATTACTACTAGCACTCGTAAATCATGCTCTGTACGCACGAGACGCAGTAATCCTAATTAATTTGCGCTATATCCTAACATCCTCTGCTACTTTACTCTCTATTCCAATTGGTCTCTGGAATTGCCAGTCAGCTGTAAACAAAGCAGACTTTATTTCATCTATTGGGACTCATTCTCAGCTCAGCCTCATGGCCCTAACTGAGACCTGAATCAAACCAGAGGACACTGCCACTCCTGCAGCCCTCTCAACCAATTTAACTTTTTCACACACTCCTCGGCCTATTGGGAGGGGTGGGGGTACTGGTTTGCTTATCTCAAATGATTGGAAATTTGATCCATTACCGTCTCTACCGGCCAATTCATTTGAATCGCACTGTCTGCTGCTTTTGACACAGTTAACCACCAGATCCTCCTGTCAACACTTAAGAAGGCGGGGATCTCAGGAACTGCTCTCCAGTGGTTCAGGTCTTACCTCTCTGGTAGGTTCTACAGGGTGTCATGGAGAGGTGAAGTGTCTAAGTCACATCATCTAGCTACTGGGGTTCCCCAGGGCTCAGTGCTTGGACCACTTCTCTTCTCCATCTACATGTCATCATTAGGTTCTGTCATTCAGAAACACGGCTTCTCCTATCACTGCTATGCTGATGACACTCAACTCTACTTCTCATTTCAACCAGATGATCCTACAGTCAGTGTTCGTATCGCTGCCTGTCTGACAGACATTTCTGACTGGATGAAAGAGCATCATCTTAAACTCAATCTTGCAAAGACAGAATTACTTGTTTTCTCAACCAACCCAGCACTTCATCAAAATTTCTCCATTCAGCTTGGTTCATCGACCAGATCTCCATCAAGGACAGCCAGAAACCTTGGAGTTGTGATTGATGACCAGTTAAACTTCACTGACCACATTACTGCAACAGCCCGGTCCTGCAGATTTGCTTTATACAACATTAGAAAGATTAGACCCTTCCTATCAGAACAGGCTGCACAACTCCTGGTTCAAGCTCTTGTTCTCTCCAGACTGGACTATTGTAATGCTCTTCTGGCTGGGCTTCCAGCATGCACTATCAAACCCTTGCAGCTGATCCAGAATGCAGCGGCGAGAGTGGTCTTTAATGAGCCGAAGAGAGCGCATGTTACGCCTCTCTTCATCAAACTGCACTTGTTGCCAATGGCTGCTGAATAACATGTTAGTTAATTTCGCCAACTATTACCACCACAGTAGCCTAAAAGGCATTTTTGACGAGCTGAGGCAGGCTGATTCTGCTCGCGGCTCTCGCAAACGGAGCTAAACAATCTAAAATCAAATAATAAATAAAGAACATGCAGGTTGTCTTATAGCCTACCTTACACCTACGCAAAATGAATATAAATCTGATCTTCAATTCCCGTGGTATATGCTCATTTAACAGAGTTTACAGCAACGGAAGCAAAAGATTCAAGATGCATTTTATTCAGCAGCTTATTTCAAATTCAAAGACAACAAAAGAAATCGCGCACTGGTAAGATCATAAGTCTCATTCATTTTTATTGAAGATGTGTTTTTGAGCATCTAAGACTTATTTTAAGTTTCATTTACGGCCATTTGCGTTGGCTTGCATTAGTCATTTGCGGCGATGCGTGCAGCGCCATCATATCTATCTGACTACAACATATAGCCCATAACACGCTCTCACACGTTTATTTTTTTAACCGTTTGCCAGGAGTAAAATGTATACATGTGGTTTAAACAACCAGATAGGCTACATTTACATTTGTCCAGTTTCGTCTGAAATGCTTTCATCCTTCTGAATTGGTTTGTTTAGTGATCGGACTACATTGATAGCCCTGTTCATTAATAGCAGCAGACGCCCCGCGGATGACACGCAACAGAAACGCCACGCTCACACCACGCTTGCAGTGTGTCCCTGGCCTTAAATCTAGCTGCTGCACTGAAGAAACGCGCGCTGCTGCTGCTGGCGCGGACTCTGAACATGCTCTGAACACTGAGCGAGCCATCTTGAGTCGCGTTAGCTATTATGGTCTCGTGTTCACCAGCGCAGAACATCTCATTGTTCCTTTTAATTAATAAAATAAATATAAAAAGAAGGAGAAGCCTAAAAAAGGCCCGAAGCCAGGCCCGCGTTTTAGGTATAACTTGAAAATTGGCCCGAAGCCCGGCCCTAGGGGAGTAAGAAAGTCGGGGCCCGTCGGGCTCGGGCATAAATGCAGGGCTTTAATACAAACAGGGCGCAACTATTGAATTCTCTTTCAAGTCTTGCGCTTGAACGGACAAACTCACACAAGAAGTAGCCGATGTCAACATGTCCATCTTGATGAGTATCCAAGCAGACATAGTCTGAATATGCCTTAAGTGAACATACAGTCGAGAAAGCGATACCCCTGGGTCTTAAAGGGGCAGTAGCCTTTACTGCTGTCTGTTTAATGTCAAAGAAGATAAGGAATCACTCACTGCTCTTGATTGAATAGCTTTTGTAAGTTGAATAAGGATTAATATTTAATTGAAACAGTTAAATATGCAGTAATTTTTAATTTGATTACTTTATTCAATTTATTTACCTAAAAACTAATGTTAGACCTACCTGAAAAGAAAAGAAAAAAGCATTATTTTATTATTGTAACCCTTATTTCTTGTCTTACGTACTCCAGTCTCTTCGGCGGGGATGACATCAAATAAACACATTTACAATGGTTACAATGGTGGTGATTTACATTCCTTTCTTTAATCAGAAGCATTGGCGTTACATGAACAGAAGTCTATGAGGCGCCACGTAGGATTTAAATCAAACTTCGCTTATCAATACATACATAACACACGTGCATATACACCTGTACATTACTCGCATATACATGTATACTATTGGACGTTCAAAATACATATATGAAATACACGTCCACACTAATATGAAATCCATACCAATACATATAATGTAAGTAATGAATGCATACACACTTGTGAATAACTTGCATATACATATAAACTTGACGCACGCATAGACCTATAAATACTCGCATATACATATAAACTTCCATGCATATACACCTATAAATACTCGCATATACATATTAATTAAGAATGGGTTCCTTATGTTTTCACTTTAGAATACTGTTCCAGGTTCTAAGTAACTACTTGAGAACTATTTGGTAATTCTTCAATAATTATGAATAGGTTTGTTTTCACTTTAGAATACTGTTCCAGGTTCTAAGTAACTCCTTGAGAACTATTTGGTAATTCTTTTTTAATGACTCATAGGTTCCCTGTATTCTCATTTTCCCCTCAGTCATTGCCTTAAATACAGAAATCATTTGGAATCACATAAACATAAAATGCCTGAGCCATGTTGGCAAGGCACTTAGATTGGGGATGGGGTTCCATCCTGAACTTCTGGTTGCAGACAATACTTACATAAAAAAAAAAATCATCAACATCCTCATTAATGTAGTATTAATATTGCACCACGAGAGCACATCAAGTTTAGAAGCAACGAATCTCTGCTTACAAGCGGAATCTCAATCCATTCTCTCGCACAAAACTGGATTCACAGAAATTGCGTGTGCGCTCACATTTTGTGCACTCTGCATGTGCACTCATGAATCTGTGTACTCTTTAATGCTGCAAGAACTGCAACATTATAGAGTGGGGACACACACAGACAGAAACATTAATCGGCACATTTGCGAGTGAATGTAAATGAATATAGTACACATAACAGTAGTACATTTATCTAACAACATTAGTACTAAAGAAGAAGAAAGGGCCTCAATCTGATACTGTGCATCACTGTTAATTAGTAGTTACTTAATAGTTATTCCTTGTGAAGCTGAATTAGTAGTTACTTAATAGTAGTTCTTAAGGAGACATGACTGAATTGAATAGTTACTGATTAACCAATTGATACTTAACACAATTAAAAAATGCTATTACATTTTGATTAGTTAACACACATTCCTTAGTAGTTAATATTAGTGACTTGAGTGTTAATGAAGAATTATTCATTAGTACTGCAGTAACTCTTTATTAGTTATGCATTAAGTAAGAAACAGTATTTTAAAGTGTTACCGTATAGTGTAACCACTTTACAGTAAACTATGTAAAATTGTTTGAGTCCAGGGTAAACGGCATCACCTGGGGAGAATCTTAGCCTGGTCTCATCAGCCCACTCCCTCCACGCTCATTTAGGATTCTAGATCCACATCGCCATCCGCTGGACAGGTATATGTTTGCAGGCTCTGGTTGTTTATCCAAACACAAATACTAACCTGAACACATATAAACCTACAACATTGACTTAAAAATTTTGGGTCGGATGATGTAGACTTAATGTAGACAATACTAACAGGTATTTCCAGTGTAAGTACACATTAGTTCCTGGGTATCAACACAGGTTCCACACTTTATATTAAGTGGGCAGTTTTTGTGTATTTCCAGTGTAAGTATAAATATAGAATAAAGATCAGTCTGAGATCTTTGCTTAAATTACATCATGTAACATCGTTGAATGCATCACATTTGTTGGGGTATAATACAAATGTTGTGGATAGCAATCAAAGTACTCAAATGACAAAAATTGCACTGCAGACATGTGAATAATTAGAATATAAACACGTCAAGATCGATCTACTATACATAAAGACAGATAACTTGGATAGCAGAAAACAAAAACTTGTTTCTAGATTTGACATTAAACTTAAGTGCCCGCGATTTATTCTATCATTTTCAAAGATATTTCTTTTCAGTTTCAATTTATATTTTCATCAGTTTCTTGAAAATGTACTTTCATTATTATTGGCACGGAAGTTATTCCATATGAAGGCAGCTCCACCGATCCAAGCGACTGAACATGGCAAAAGTAAGTTCTAAACCTCACACACAGTGCAGAAACTGTGAACAAACTGTAAGGTTGCTTTGAGCTCATTTTCTTCTGTCTGTATTTTTTTCAGAGATCAAGCGCAGTACAGCACAAGTGTCAGGGTCAAGATGATGCAAGTTTTTATTTAAGTCTGTTCCGTATTGCTCTTTGTAACCGGGAAATGTTTTCATATATAGTAGCACAGCACGTGTAGAGCAGCTATTACTTTCCATAAAGGAACGGATACAACACAGCTTTATTAGGGGTGTCTGTGTGTGGCTGGCTGGTGTGTGGCTTTTCTTCTCACTGCATCATCTCACATTTCTCTTTTTCTTTCATCACAGGTAGACGACGTCTCCAGGATGCTGAGGTACATCCAGCCAAGTGGGGATGAAGTCAGCTTTGACTTCCTGCTAAAGTCCACTGAGACCAAAGACTACCTCACCCAACTCCGGCGCGCTGACATGGGCCCAGCCACCATTCTGAACTACATCAAGAACATGATCCGGTTTGTTCAGTTTTATATATATATATATATAATATTATTTACAGCTTTTCACATTTTTACAGAACAACCCCCCACCCCATGTTTTTTGAAGACCCACCTGAACTGCTGCATCAGATCCTGATGTGTGTAATTCTCCGCCGCATTGTTGTGTTGTATATCATTCTAGGTATGAACGGTTCCAAGAGGGTAAGAAAAGCCTTCAGGAGTGCCAGGCCGTTCTCCGGAAGGCCAAGAAAGACATGCTGTCCGTTTATGGAAGGCTGCTGGAAGGTGACCACGTGGCTTCAGAGGAAAAGACCATGTTCCACTACTACTGTGAAGCAATCCTGATCCTCAGTCACTTCCAGAGACCAGGAGCGGTGGAGGCAATAACAGTAAGTGTTAAGACCTCAGTTTTCAGGGGGCATCAGCCTAAACAGATTATATTAGGTAGTCTGCAACAAGGACGTTTATGTCAGTTATTCACTCTGTGTGTGTTTTTTAGACAGCAGAGTGGGACAACAGAAAACATTCTGGGGGAAAGGTGTGCATGGCTGTAAGCGAACACAATACTGCGACAATGCAACACTTTGTACAGGATAAATTGTCTTACCATGAAATGCAGTAACACTAGCAATGAACCAACAGATATTAACAGATTGTTTGTTTTGCCATCAGACACTATAGCCACTCTAAGGGTCCTGTGTTGTGACCCTGAGACACTACAGCTGTCTCTAAGGGTCCTGTGTTCTGACCCCCAGACACTATAGCTGTCTCTAAGGGTCCTGTGTTCTGACCCCCAGACACCATAGCGGTCTCTAAGGGTCCTGTGTTCTGACCCCCAGATACTATAGCGGTCTCTAAGGGTCCTGTGTTCTGACTCCCAGACACAATAGCCATCTCTAAGGGTCCTGTGTTCTGACCCCCAGACACTATAGCGGTCTCTAAGGGTCCTGTGTTCTGACCCCCAGACACTATAGCTGTCTCTAAGGGTCCTGTGTTCTGACCCCCAGACACTAGCTGTCTCTAAGGGTCCTGTGTTCTGACCCCCAGACACTATAGCGGTCTCTAATGGTCCTGTGTTCTGACCCCCAGACACCATAGCGGTCTCTAATAGTCCTGTGTTCTGACCTCCAGACACTATAGCCATCTCTAAGGGTCCTGTGTTCTGACCCCCAGACACTATAGCTGTCTCTAAGGGTCCTGTGTTCTGACCCCCAGACACTAGTTGTCTCTAAGGGTCCTGTGTTCTGACCCCCAGACACTATAGCTGTCTCTAAGGGTCCTGTGTTCTGACCCCCAGACACTAGCTGTCTCTAAGGGTCCTGTGTTCTGACCCCCAGACACTATAGCGGTCTCTAAGGGTCCTGTGTTCTGATCCCCAGACACTATAGCGGTCTCTAAGGGTCCTGTGTTCTGCCCCCCAGACACTATAGCGGTCTCTAAGGGTCCTGTGTTCTGACCCCCAGACACTATAGCGGTCTCTAAGGGTCCTGTGTTCTGACCCCCAGACACTATAGCGGTCTCTAAGGGTCCTGTGTTCTGCCCCCCAGACACTATAGCGGTCTCTAAGGGTCCTGTGTTCTGCCCCCCAGACACTATAGCTGTCTCTAAGGGTCCTGTGTTCTGACCCCCAGACACTATAGCGGTCTCTAAGGGTCCTGTGTTCTGATCCCCAGACACTATAGCTGTCTCTAAGGGTCCTGTGTTCTGACCCCCAGACACTATAGCGGTCTCTAAGGGTCCTGTGTTCTGACCCCCAGACACTATAGCTGTCTCTAAGGGTCCTGTGTTCTGACCCCCAGACACTATAGCGGTCTCTAAGGGTCCTGTGTTCTGACCCCCAGACACTATAGCGGTCTCTAAGGGTCCTGTGTTCTGACCCCCAGACACTACCCCAGTTTACCCCAAATCTGGGGTAAAGAGCGACAAGATTATTTAAAAAAAAACAATCATATATTTTCACTGACCTTCGTCCTGAATACATTCTGATCATTTCCATTGCTAAGAATCATCCCGAATTAATGGGAAATGTGTGTCAATTTTACTGATATATAATTTTAATTCACTTGGAGAGCACATTTAAAAAATGTCTCACTTTACCCCACTCCCACCTACACCAATTGCATACTGCATGTTAGCATGATTTAAAAACAGGATTGCTTTCAGTTGTTTGTGTAAATTAAATATAATGTTGAGATAGTCCAGTTCTATATTGTTGAACCAACGCGTTTCAAACGACAGAAGTGTGACCATGTCATTACAGTTTCAGTATTACTGTGGCTAAGCAGCAAGATTTGTCTTTGTATGGGAAACACACCCAAAGCATTATGTTCATAGTAATGGACAATAAGATTAATGTGTTCATGTCAAGCTAAAGTAAAGCACCACACATGACAAATATGGATGTAAAGCTAGAGGAGGTGCAGTGTAATGTGGTGCTCCTGAACGACCACAAGATTACACGGGCCAAGCAAAGACAAACAGTTCAGAAGTTCCTTTGCAAACACTGCCATCCTGACCTTCAGGCTCCAGTTGGCCTTTTTAGACACAACTTCATGCTTCATGGCTTAACATCTAGTGGCTTGACTTATGTGTGTCTGGACTTTAACAAGTTATTTAACTACTTGAATAGTAATGTGAACCAGGATGAAACCCTTAGGTTTGTTTTACGTTTGACTTAAACCTGTTATGTGCCTGAGCCAATATGGCTCAAATGTATCTTAGAGCATGCATGTGTCATTTTAACAAATTATGTAGATGAAAGATAATACAGATGGAGATAACCCCACCTGAGCAAGCACAAATGCTGCATGCAATTATTTCTTCATGAAAAAAATACCTAAATTCACTTAAAATGTGTTCTCGTCCAAGCTATGCTTGCCTTTAACACCACAGGAAGGTTGTCTTCCTGCTGTTTTCATTGACTCAAAATGCATATTCTCATGCTAGCTTGCTTATATGAGCTTAAGTCTTCATTCTTTGTATCAACACAAATTATAAACCATCAAACATAATTTTCACCATGTTAGTTTCATTGATACCCGCACCCCATGCAACATTACTAAAGGGCTAGCTTACAGCAACCACTGAACCAGTCTATTTAAATGTTGAGCAAGCTACCTCATTGGCTGCAGGTTCAGCAGTGGCCAATCAGCTTGTGCCATGTGTTAATGATGTGATTACATGCAATCTGCAAGCTAAGGACAAAAATCAATCTGCGCCCTCTAGAGTTTCATGACTGAACTACAGCTTAATGTTACACCTCGTAAAATAATGATTAAAAAAACTGTAATTATACAGTAAATGACTATAAGTCTACTTTTATATGAGAACTCTCTGCATGGGAGACAGTCCTGTAGCCAGAAACTTCCTCCAGACATTATGTACAACATACGGCTGGATTCTTTAGCTGCGGAAAGAGAGTGGCAGGACATGACTTATTGGACATTATTGGCCAGAATCCACTTGAATTAGTTTGGACTGCTCTCTCAGTAGCCGCGTTTCCATTACAGATTTGCACAAAACCTTTGCGATATTTAGGCTGATAAATGTCGATTAAAAAACGTTTGCGAAATAATGGCGTTTCCATTAACCGCTGTTATGCGTCTAAAACGTTTTTCTCCCTCTCATGATAAGTCATTCCAAAAAGTATGCAACGTATGTTGGTAAGTTTGTGTATATCCCAGCACCGCATTAGCCATTATTTTTAATGGAAGGATAGGCGTGTTATCCACGCATTCATTAAAATTAAAAGAACTAAATGTTTGAATTTGCATGGTGGTAACTCAAAGGTTTTTCTTTTCCTCGTTGCTTTTAAAAAAAATGCTTTTAAAATGAAAAACTTTGCGTTTAATAAAATATATATATAAACAAGCAGCTTGAGTAAGATAGGTTATACATAAGATGCGCATATGTCTGGAGGCATGGAGTGGGGTGAGGCATTGAGGATTGTTTTGAATAGGGATGCACTGATCCGATACTCAGCATCGGTATCGGCTCCGATCTGCCATTTTTTTGCCAGATTGGGTATCAGTAAGACCGGACCAATCCAAATTTGATACTGCACGTATAATATTCTGTGTTATTGTTAAGCCCCAGTGCCCCACAAAAGGCACAAAAACATTATAAAGCATCATCAACGATTTGTGCTCTATATTATAAGTGTTATAAAGCCATTCCATAGTTTAATGTGAGGGACAGATTAATATTTAAGTCATTCAATTCAAGTTCACGTCAATGCATGCTTCCCTCCGCCGCGGATGTCATTCACTCTCCGTTCAGCTTTAAACTGTGTGTGTGTGTCACGTTCAGTTACGACAGTCAACACGATGAAACTCTCTCTAAGATGATTTAATGTTCCTGTTATCACGCTTGATCTGTAGATAACGCTCTATGGTAAGGCAACGAGATCTGCAAGAATACTTTTCTGTTTCTTATGGGGTGTGTTTCCATAAACATCAATATTTGTCATTTTGTGTTCATTCTAAGAACACACACACGTTATCTCATGTTTAGACCTTCCCATACCTACTTATTGTTCTTAACTGTCGTTTTAATTGTAAACGTTAGCATCATATCACTTGCGAAAACCATCATTACTATAATGGGCTTTTAGATATGTTAGCATCTGCTATCCTTTATTATTAATAGTATGCAGTCTGATTTTTCCTGTTGCGTCTGTCATTACTATGCATTATGCAACCATGCAGCTTTACAGGGGGTGTGGCTTATGTAAATGAGCCCTATTGTCACTCCCAGCAGGTGAGAACAGGTGAGAACTGCAAAACTTTAGAGGCCAATTTCTCCCCTTTAAACTTTTTTAAATGCTTACATTCAAATGGCCACAACTTCTCCTAATATTATCAGATTTGCATGTATTACACATCGTTGGAAAGCTTGGAGACTACACTTTCAGAATCTGTGAATAACTCAAAATGCCCTAGAACCGACTTGTGTCCCTATTTTCCATGATTGGTTTTCTGATATGTTCAACTGGTAACCAGAAAAACAGCAAATAAGAAAACTGACATGACTGCATTCGGTAGGCTATGTAGCCTATCAGACACGTCATCATATTCCAACTGACACAGTACATAACCTGCCACTGGGCAGGGCACATCACCGTCCAGACCACACCGATGACCTCGGGCGTGGAACACTGAACTGCAGTCTGCACCCTTTTTCCAACGGGACTCAGAGCCAAAGTAAATATATTCGGGAAGCATAACCATGCCACGAAATACTCTACTAGGGAGACCAGCCTCTCAATGCTGGCCTCCGGTACCCACCGAGCCTCCTGCCCGACCCCCTGAAGCAGCCACCGGGCAGAGCTTAGTCAGGGAGGTTTTTCGTTGTGCGAACGCGTTTGCTGCCCAGCTGCAAGTCTTCTAGAGGCGGCTGGAGCAGCATGCATTAACTGGAAATCGATGTGGTCTGAGTGTCATAGACGGCGGATCGCAGCATCGACTTCCAGAAAACTCCACGGAGGAAGTGACCTCGATCGCTCTCCGGAAGATTTTCGTTTAGATTAATGTATAGATAAGAGAACATGATTTGGATGCTAGGCATAAAATATCTACCTTCACAAAGTCAGTTTCCTCAGAATTAAATGTCACCATAATCACCCACCAATGAACATGTTCTGAATGATAGACTGAATAAACATATCTAACTCCTTAAAGTCAGATAATATTAAATTAATTTTAATTCCTCAGAATTAAAATTCAGCCATAATCACCACCAATCAATACTATTTTAATATTTATTCATATGGAATGGTCTACTACACACTGCCTCGGCAAACGTGAGATTCGATCCGATTACAACATATTTAACTTAGCTTTCATCCCTTGAGATAAAAGACCACAGGCGCGAGGCTGAAACACCCGAAAAGCGCACGCGTTGAGATATTTAGTCTAACTCTTTTTATTAATATTTTTCAATCAAAGAGTTGTTATAAAAGGGAAGATACAGAATTTGTTACAGCTTAATGATTAAGAAATCCAAGTAGAATTAAGCAAAAGCATTCCTTACTCTCTGGATTAGTTACATACAGACAAAATGAGAAAAAATAAAAAATAAAAATAATAATAATAAAAAATAAAAATAAAATATAAATAAAAACAAAAACACCATGCACCTTCATAGAGAGTCTCTGGGAAAAAAAATTGTTTCCCTTTATTTTATGAATATTTCTGATGTTTCTTAATCAATCAGGGAGGAGCCAGACAATAAGGCCAATAAGAATTAAGTGTTAAGGAAAGGTATTTTAGAAAAATAATTATTTTTTGAAGTACAAAAGGAAAGGTTGCTAAATCATGTGGAATTGTTCTGATTTACCGACCATTGTGAATCAGATTTTTTCTATTTGAATAAACTGCAACAAGTCATGCATCCAATGGATATAACTGGGTGGGGAAGGATTTTTCCAGTTCATTAATATAAGCCTCTTAGCAATTATTAAGCAGAATGCTAGAGCATTTGATTGGAGAGGTGATAAGGACACTTTAGCAGGATTAAGACCAAATATCGCTACCAAGGGGCACGGCTCAATATCTAAAATAAAAATGTTAGAGATTGATTTGAAGATAGATGTCCAAAAAGAAGTCAATGCTGGACAGAGCCAAAAAGTATGATAAAGAGTAGCCGAAGCTTGTCGGCAACGGTCACAAGAAGGGTCGAGGTCCGGATTTATTTTACACAGTTTTGCTTTTGTCCAGTAAATTCTGTGTAGCAACTTAAACTGTATTAGTGAGTGACAAGCGCAAATAGAGGAGGTATGAACACGAAAAAGGGCCTTAGACCATTCCTCATCAGTAAAAATGTGGTCAAGGTCAAGTTCCCAACTCTGCTTTATTTTAGACATGGGTGACAAATCTGTGAATGCAGTGAATGAAAAAATGGTTTTGTAAATATTGGAGACGGCACCTTTAGAAATTTGCATTTCCAAAATTTGATCGATCTCTTGTTTAGGAGGTGCATGAGGGAAATGGGCAAATGTATTTTTTATAAATTCACGAGTCTGAAGATACCAAAAAAAAAAGAGTTTTTGGGAGATTAAATTTTTCTCATAGATATGAAAATGTTACAAAAGTGTTCTCATTGAAAAGATCATTAATACTTACAATGCCCCTTCTAAACCAGCCTTTCTCAAACTTTTTTCAGTCAGGGCACCTTTCAAAAGTGCATACAATTTCAAGGCACCCCAGTTTAAAATATAATTTAAAAACACTGCATAACCCAAATTTAAATGCAAATGTCCTGTTTATTTAGACAGTAATGAACAGAGTATAATCCGCTAATATGTTTAACCCTTTCACACGTAAATTGAAAACATTCTGTTTTTCAAAGCGACCGTTGTTAATGTGTCACTTTATGGTTTCCATGGTGACGCGTCATTGCTTGTCACGTGACACACCGCAGCAACAACAGAGAATGAATGATGATCTGCTTTTATGACATTTTTCCTTTTTTATTCAAAATATTCACAATTTTTTTAGATATGGCCTGAAATATCTGATATTCCGATTGTCAAATATATACAAGTGGCAGTGTTTTGTCGTTTAAACAACTTTATAATGATCGCGTTAGTTGAGCTTTATGCACGATGAGCGCCGCCATCGCCGCAGCAGGCGCAGTTCAGAAAATCGGATCTGTTAGATTTAAGTTACAAGATGTGAATTCTCCCAAAATACATAAAAGTAAGTGGCAGGTGAACTGGTAGAAGAATAGAGTAAACTTTAAAGTTACTTACACAATGTGTATCTGATATGAATAAAACTAATTATAATGGAAAGGATATTTATTGCCTCTTCATTTTTCATCATTGTGTATTTTACAAACTCTAAATGTATTGTTTAGTACGTATACGTTTGAAACCTAAAATAAACATTATGTGGCTGAAAACACTGAAAAGTTGTGATATATGGCAGCTCTGAGCGCGCCTGTCTCTGGCTCAGTGCAAGCCAACGCAAAAGCACATTTGAATGTGTGTGTTGCCGTTTTCCACTTTACCTCGTCATGAACACATGCTCGCGGCTGTTTTCAGCTGATTCAACACAGAACCTGTAATGTTTCCATAGATTGTATAAAACAAAATTCAGAGTCAAAGTGCCGTATACAGCAGCATTTAAACACAGCGTACGTTCGTCAGCGGCTGCGCTGTGCGGATATTCGCCTTTTGCAGGTCCATGCGCTCAAATAGGCCTACTAATAAATTAATACATAGAAAAAAGCACCTAATATGGAGGGGAGGTCTCTCTCGCGGCGGCATGTCAATTTAGAAGACAAACCAATGGGCCGCTGTCACTGAATGTTGTCAAAATTACACATTATTATACAAAATTATTACAAAATTTTGGTACAGAATTATTATTTTTTATTTTTTTTAAAAACACTACCGGCCCCAAAGTGCGTCGGCCCACTGGGCAAATGCCCGGTATGCCAGATTACCAGTCCAGCCCTGATTTCAACCCATGTCGGGACCCAATGGCAAAGACTGTAGTGTGATTGACTCCAATATAAAATAGTATGAATATTTGCCGCCCAATAGTAAAACAAGAAATGCGGAAGTGCGAATCCACCGAGTTTTTTAGGCTTTTGGAGAGATAGTTTCTGAATTCTTACTGGACCCCCATTCCAGATAAAATCAGAAATAATTTGATCTAATGATTTTAAAAAAAATGCTTTTGGTATGAATACTGGGATATTTTGAAATAAGAAAATAAATTTTGGTAGAACATTAATTTTTATGGCATTAATTCTACCAACAAGTGAAAGTGGTAAAGTAATCCACTAAGCAAGATCCTCTTTTGTTTTCTCCAAGATCGGAATAAAGTTGCGTTTTAAAAAGATCTGTGTGTTTCCGTGTTACTGTAACTCCCAGGTAACGAAAACTATCTGAGGCTAATTTAAATGGGAGAGTTGATGCCGAAAGAGCTCTTGTGGTTTGATTAATTGGAAAAAAATCACTTTTATGCATATTTAATTTATAACCAGAGATGTTGCTGAACTGACCTAAGATATTCAAAACATGCACTGTAAAAAACACAACAGTAGTAATAGGATGCGGCATATGACAAAAAGATTTATGGCTTTGACCTTTTGACCTTTTGCCCGATTGAACTTCCGGGGTCACGGTCATGGAGGGGTTTCCGGTATGATTTATGACGTGACCTTTTGAACTTCCGGGGGTTATGGGGATTACGGGTATAATTTATGATGTGCCCTTTGACCTTCCGGGGTTGATGGGGATTACCGGTATAATATATAATGTTTTGACAGATGTTTTTATCCTTTGAAGTGGGTATGATAAAGTTTTTATCCTTTGAAGAGGGTATAATATATGATGTTTTGAAGTCGTTAATAATATATGAAGTCGTTAATAATGATAATATATGTTGTTTTTTATCCTTTGAAGAGGGTATGATATATATTTGTGACGGAAAGTTTTATCCTTTGAAGTTCGGGCTATCAGGACCCTCCTCCTCCTCCTCATTCCGTATTATCATGCTGTACTGTGAAGTGTGTCTCACACAAGCCTTCTCTGTTAAGTCTTATATGTTTTTTAAAATAATATAAACGAAAATCTACCCCGCAAAAGTTGAATGTTTATAAAATAGCTTAATAAAAAAACCCTGAACCATCCATTTCGGTTTTAAATAAAAAGGAGTCACAAAAATTAGCAAATTGTATCAAAAAGTGTTTATAGAGTTGAAGAAAAAACACACTGGTTATAAAGCAATACAATGTATGAAACGGTTCACACAAAATCATTTAGAGATATTATTTAGTAATTTAGAGAGTCTGCATCTAACATTCCACATCTTTTAAAAACAAAAGTTCCTGAATATCTCCCGAAGCGGCCTCTCTCGCCCATGGGGTCGGGTGTGTGCGTTTGCAATCCTGACAGCTTGTTGTTTTTAATATCTATACCGCTTCAGATCTCACCTGAAATACGGACCCGTTCTACCCTTTTGAAACGTAGCTCATCCATGGTTGTCGGGGGTGTGTGACAGTATGCCGTGAAATATGCTACACTGTATCACAGGTCACAACACGCTAGTGACCTGTGAGGCAAAAATTCATAGTGCAATGACGCCATCTATTGGACACAGCGGCGTATTTTTCCTACAATATATGCTATCTTCTATATAAATAGAGCTGTCTGCGTGTCTGGGAAAACCATAGATATTTTGGAGATACCATCAAAATCATTTAGAGATATTTAGACAGTCTGCATCTAACATGGCACATCTTTTTTAAAAACATAGTTTCTTAACACGCATCCGAATGTCTCCGAAGTAGCCTCTCTCACCCGTGGGATGTGGTGTGTGCGTGTGTATTACCGACAGTTGCTAGCCGTAAATATCTATACCGCTTCAGATCCCTGGTAATATACGAGCCAATTATCCCATTTTGAAACGTAGCTCATCCACGGGTGTTGGGGGTGTCTGACAGCAAGCCGTGTAAGGCCCCACAGGTCGTGACCTGTGAGACGAAAATTCATAGTGCAATGACGCCATCTATTGGACGCGGCGGTGTATTTTTTCCTACAATATACGCTATCTTCTATATAAATAAAGCTGTCTCTGTGTCCGGGAAAACCATTGATATTATTTTGGAGATACCATCACGGCTCGTCATCCCTCTCAGGAAAAATGCAAAACGGTATGTATTTTTTTCTTTATATTTAATGCTATAATGCTTTGAACATACAATTTGGTTATTAACATGTTTTATCTGTTATAAGTATAATCAGCCTTATTGCTTTAACCGTCGTTCTACTGCTATAATGGTTTATTTGTGGATTTCAAGCATGCATTGATGGTCTGATGATTTTCTGTAACACACTCGCTTTAAATCCATATCAGTTTAATATAAATGTACTACCGCTATGACGTTTTAAAACATATTTTGTGACAGACGCAACTTATTAATGTAGATTGTAAATCTGATTGTAATTAGATTTCATTTTAAAAATATATCAAAAAGACATATTCTGTCTACACTATTTGTTTTTTAAATCCGTGCGTGGTGCGACCGTTCGGTTAGGTTGTTCTATCCGCTTAAATCTTATATCAAATTCGTTTTTTACCAGTACGTGATTATAATGGACTTTTATTATGAAAACGTCGGTCTAACAGGAAGCGGTCGATAGCCGCTTAGCAGCTATGCTGCGATTAGCTATTCTATTTATGTTTTTTAATTCTGCTTACGCTAAATCGTTATTCACCGTTGCGTTATCTTTGTTTTTTATTAAGGCGGCATAGCATTACTGTTTACCCTCGTGGCTATGAAGCACGGCACCTGTTAGGAAAACGTGGTTTAGCTTAGCGGCGCGTGCTACATTGCTAACAGCTCTTAAACCTTATGATATCCTCTAGCAAAAGTAGTTTTGATGTTTATCCGGTTCACAAGGGCTATCGATCTGTTTTTGATATATCTACGGTATATTTTAAAAACATAAAATCATGTTTTAGTCACTGTCTTAAATGCCTACGGCTCTCCGGCGCCACCGGCCGTCCCGGAGTTAAAACTATATCCGGTAATGGCGAAATTGCGCACCCTACCGTGCCGGAGTGATATAACACCCCACATCGCTGATACGGGACGACAGCCGGCTCTCCAGCGCCACCCACTCCCCCGGAGTTAAAACTATATCCGGTTATGGTGAAATTGCTCACCCTAGTGCGTCGGAGTGATATAACATTCTGAAAATAATGTTTTATTTCAGGATTCAGCCATTATACCTATCTGTAGGCGGGTCATCAAACAGGCGTATATAACGACTCACAATTGTTTTCCATTCATAACAGAGGTTTTTTCCCGGCAGGTTTGGATATTGAAACCTAGCAGCAATCTTTTTTCTATTCATTCATAAATTATAAAACGATCTTATTTAAATTTTCTTGCTATCTTTAATTATTTATTTATTTTTATTTACAGCGAGCACTCAGACGATCAATGCGGACAGCACTGCGGACGGTAAAATAAAACCGTAGCAGCTATATTTTTATGTATATATTTTTGTATATATTTATCTCTCAATGTTCTATGAGAAAACAACCGTATTTATTTATTTATTTTAGATTTCATTTATTTTCTAACTCAACCAGACTTCCCGCTGGTCGACCTCACTGGAGAAGACGATGAAGAGGAGACCGTCAGCGTAACAGATAGCCAAGACGGACCAGACCCCGCACCGCCGCAGCACACTGAGAATCAAGTAGTCCCTACCACATCGAGTTTAGACCAGACCTCTGAACCTAGCGACGAGCCTTTGAGAAAGAAGGTCAGAGAATCGCTTTGCCCCCCTCCCCCGCAGAACAGTCCGGCGCTGAGTTGTGACAGTCTATTTCCCGACGGTGAGATTAGCTACATTATTTTATTTAAACTCAATTTCTACTATTCCATTAAGTTTTTTTGTTATATTTCTACGTGACAGGGCCGGGTGGAAGTACCGACGACGCGGCTAACTGGAATACGCCTCAACGTGCCGCTTGGGTCAGTAGTTCTTGGACGAGCTCAAACGCGGGTCATACCCCATATCCTTTTCAGTCGCCATCGGAACAAGACATCGAAGTCCAAGAGGCGTCGCCTGTGCCTACCCCTGCTGACACCCCACACACTGATACACCTTCTATAGAGACATTAGGTCAACAGTTTAGCACAAGCCATGAGGCTATAAACAGGAGATTGATTGAGCTGAGTAGCGAGTCACGCGACACAAACAGGAGATTGATTGAGCAGAGTAGTGAGTTGCGTGACGCAAACAGGAGATTGATTGAGCAGAGTAGTGAGTTGCGTGACGCAAACAGGAGATTGATTGAGCTGAGTAGCGAGTCACGCGACACAAACAGGAGATTGATTGAGCAGAGTAGTGAGTTGCGTGACGCAAACAGGAGATTGATTGAGCAGAGTAGTGAGTTGCGTGACGCAAACAGGAGATTGATTGAGCTGAGTAGTGAGTTGCGCGACACTCGACGTAGATTAGATGCATGCGGGAGTGAGGTTCGAGCCTCACGTCTCGAGACGCGCGGGAGTGAGGTTCGAGCCTCACGTCTCGAGACGCGCAGCCATGATGATTTCATTCGAAATATGTACTGCGAAATATTTCGCTGTATCCATACCATGAAATCAATCCTGGATGTGGAATCTGATAGAAGGGGTCGGCAGTTAGCCCAATACCACCGTGAATTGGTACTTATGTTTCATCATCTTATTCTCGTCCTCATAGATACAATGGACGAGTAAACTTTTACACGTAATCCATTAAACTTTTATACCATAGATGTTTTTCTTTAGCCAACATGTATTGATTTTATATACCATCTATTTTTCTACATATATACTCTATGATATTTCATATATGCTTTTTTATATTTTCTACATATATACTCTATGATATTTCATGTATGCTTTTTATATTCTATGATATTTCATGTATGCTTTTTATATTTTTCTACCTATACCCTATAATATTGTTATATTTCATGTATGTTTTTTATATTTTTCTACATATGGTCTATGATATTTCATGTATGCATTCCACATATACTCTATGATTCTGAGATATTTCATGTTTTAGTCTGAAATCTAAAATGGATGGATCAAAAAGCTTTTGCGCAGACGACACAGAACTGTCACCAGACGAGATTGATATGCTAAGTATACTACCGGATGATCTTTTAACACCTTCAGATTCTTTAGAACAGTATTTGATAATCTAGATTTCCCATCAACCTCGACCGATTTGGATCTTTTTGAATTAGCCGTAAATTCAAACGCGAATTTGTACGATCATGCCCTAAGCATAGACAATATTCCTGTTGTACAATACGGGGGCGTTTTAAATAATCAACTACCAACGCGTACTGACGACGACATTACAGAACAGCCTGTCGCCGATGATAATTCACAATCGTCGACCGGGGGAGCGAGACCAACTTCAGGTAATGTCGACGCTTTACTTGTGACTGACCCTGCCGTACAGACTCGATTAAGCAGTACGGACGTTGATACGCTGATTCGAGAAGGGGGGTTCGTTAACGGTTATCATGTTTTACCACGACCTCGTTTCAATAGCGTGTCGTTGAGAAGAAGCATGAATCTGAGAGAGATTAACTCTACAGATTTGGCCTCTTATCACACCCGCTTACACGACTTGCTGAGCGAGATCGTCGGCTTTGCTAGAGAAATAGGTAGCGACGCTCCCGTGATCAATATGACCATGTCCGTACCCGCTCTACAAATACCCGTCAGCGGTGTTTTAACATCGGGTAATGATTACAACGTGGATTTACTAATGGAACAATTTGAAAAAGTTTTACAGAGCAACGATCGGTTATTATCGGACGACGTCGTCGAGATCGACGCCACCGTCGCCATGAACAGACAAGGAGGCGGTCGCCCTCGTCGTAAACTTACAGATTTTGCCGTCTGTCAGGTCATCAAAAAGAAAAAGAGCACCTTATTTTGCCCCACAAATTTATCAAATAATTTATGTTTTTCTATTTGCATCGCTCGTTTTCTTAACCCTCAACTACCCGAGAACGAGTTAGAAAAACTGGCTACCGCCATTCAAAACGCCGCCGGCTTCTCAATCCACAACCCGATCGCTCTTAGCGACATAGCTGTGTTTGAACGAGCGCTAGGCATTAAAATTGTCGTATTTCACAGATCGAACGCCATGATCTTAGAAACGTACAAAACCTGTGATGAACCACGCCCCAAAACGGTGTTCCTGTATCTGCATAACGATCATTACTACATGATATTGAGTCTGACCGGTTTCTTGGGTTCAGCATACGTCTGTCAATTTTGTTACAAAGTTACACCAGCGTCAGAACCCATCGATGTAAACACGCCTGTAATATCTGTTTTGACGTTGATTGTCATAGGTTTCCTAAAAGAACCATACATTGTCCCGATTGTTCGCGTTACTGTAAAACGAGCTATTGCTTCGAAATGCATTAAAAAAAAACTCACCTCCCGGTCAGGAATACCCCGCCTGCGATATCATAAAATACTGTAAACTATGTTGCAAACGTTACGACGTTAAACGCGGGGACAAGGCTACAAACCACAAATGTAGCCCTGACAAATGCGTCCATTGTTGGGAGGATCTGGCGGATGGTGGTGTGCATCAATGTTTCATACAACCCCTAGTGCCTAAGGAAAAATGCGAGAAATACATTTTCTATGATTTTGAAACGCGCTACGAAAACGGTCGGCACGTGGCAAATTTTGTTTGCGCGATCACATTCAAAGGTCAGAAATTTACGGCTGAGGGTACCGACTGCATCGCTAAGCTAATCGACCGCTTCAGACAACCACGATATAACGGGTACTGCTTCATAGCTCATTACGCATCCAGATTCGACGCCTTTCTAATTCTTGAGTATTTTTGCAATGCCGGGATCGGGATTGAGATCATAATGCAAGGCTGTAAAATTATTTTCATGTACGACGAGTCGTTTGCCCAGCGGTATATCGATAGCTATGCATTTTTTCCAATGGCGTTAGCAAAAATGCCCGCGGCGCTAGACTTAGAAACAATGACTGAAAAAACCTACTTCCCACACATGACCGCAAAAAGTTCGACGCGTGGTACAGCACGGTTCAGGGCGAACGGTTTGACTTTAGGCAAGAACTGTACACGTACGGCGTTAACAACGTCGTCTTATTACGCGAAGGCTGTATGAAATACCGCGAGGCGTTCATAGAATGCGCCAAACTCGACCCTTTTGCATTCACGACGATCGCCAGTTGTTCAATGGGGGTCTTCAAAACGCATTATCTCGACAGAAACACGCTCGCTCTCACGCATAACAAAGCGTACATCCGTCAGAATAAGTGCTACTCAAACGGATCGATCGAATGGCTCGAGTACGTTAAGAAAAGTCGAAAAGCAGACGTTCACCACGCTGTAAACCATGGCGAAGTTTCGATCGGTAAGTACTTTTTAGACGGCTACTATGAGCAGGACGGTGTGAGGCACGGGTTAGAATACGCGGGGTGCATCTTCCACGGGCACTGCTGCCGCTTTGAACCTCATCAGACACACCCCTTGTCGGGAGTACCCTACGGGGTTCTCAGGAGACAGTTTGACGATAAGGTTGAAATTCTGCAGAATGCGTACGGTTTGCAAATCGAGGTTCTTTGGGAATGCGAATGGAATGCCATGAAAAAGACAGACCCCTCTGTGATAGAATTTATGGCTAATTATTCTGCCCCAGAGAGACTGAGACCTCGAGAGGCGTTGTTTGGTGGGCGCACTAACGCTTATAAGCTCTATCACAAAGTGAGCGGGGACGAGAAAATACGTTACCTTGATTTCACTTCGTTATATCCTTACTGTCAGGCTACGAAAAGCTACCCGATCGAACACCCGCAGATCATTTTAAATGATTTTGAACCGATTGAAAATTATTACGGGCTTATCAAAGCAACCGTGTACCCTCCCCGCAAATTACTGCACCCGGTCCTCCCTTACAGATGTCAGGGAAAACTGATGTTTCCGTTGTGCAGAACCTGCGCTCACGATCAAAACCAGACCACGAGCTGTACCCACACGAATGAGGAAAGAGCGCTGTCGGGGTGTTGGGTATCTATAGAGCTTTTAAAAGCCGTCGAGAAGGGCTATGTGGTAGCCAAGATCGACGAGGTTTGGCATTTTCCGCAGCGGTCAGACACGTTGTTTGACGGATATGTAAAAACGTTTCTACGTTTGAAACAACAAGCGTCCGGGTACCCGTCGAACGTTGTCACGGACGCTGAGAAAGAGACCTACATCCGTGAGTATTTTGAAAAAGAGGGGATTCAACTCGACCCCGAAAAGATCAAGTACAACGCTGCCCAGAGGGCTATCACTAAATTAATTCTGAATAGTTTGTGGGGACGATTCTCTTTAAGACCGAACTTACCTCAAACGACTCTGGTGAGCGACCCTGAAGTTTTCACCAGAATCGTTTTCGGTAATACTGACACGTTGTCCTATTTCTCATTCGTCTCAGACGACGTGGCGCTCGTCCAGCATAAACCGCTCAAAGACGATGTTTGTAAGGCTCGCGATGTTAACGTGTTTATAGGCGCGTTCACTACCGCACACGCGCGACTGGAATTGTACACATTGATGGACCGACTCGGCGACCGTCTACTATACTCGGACACAGACAGCGTCATATTCGTGTCTAGGCCCGGCGACTGGGAGCCGCCTCTCGGGGATCATTTGGGCGAGCTGACTAGCGAAATCGAATATGACGATTTTATCACCGAGTTTTGTTCCAGCGGTCCGAAATCTTATGGCTTTCGCACGTGCAAAGGTACGGTGTGTATGAAAGCGAAGGGTATAACGCTGAATGCTAAAAATTCCCAAACCATCCGTCTGGAATCCCTGATCGATCTGGTTGACAGTTATGTGACGTCGCCTAATAGTGGCGAATACATCCTAGCTCAAACGGAAAACATTGTGAGGAATAAAAAGACTCTCACATTGCACAACAAATCAGTCGTTAAAAGGTTTAAGGTGGTGTATAATAAACGCAGGCTTTTGCCCGATTACACCACACTTCCTTATGGCTACTGATCAGATGACGCACGGACGACCGCAGGATGTTTCCGATTATTTTGATTTCAGACTACAACATCCATTCAGAAAATTGAAAACATTGTATGGTTGTATGATTGTTGGCAACCTTTGTATGATGATGTACTGAAATTGTATGACATTAAATTTGTGCATGGAATACCGGAGAGTCTGAATGATGATGATTTGCTACCTGTCACTAAAACAAATCTTCTCATCGTGGATGATTTGATGGAGCAGGCCAGTGGTAACTCCGAGCTTCAAAGGGTATTTGTGAATTTTGTTCATCATCGAAATTTAAGTTGCGTTTACATCGTTCAAAATGCGTTTGTACAGGGTAAATTCAGCCGAACCATTAGTTTAAACACCAATTATATGATTCTGTTTAAAAACCCTCGGGATGTCAATCAAGTAGCGCTGCTAGCGCGCCAAATGTACCCCGGAAACACAAAATACTTCATGGAGTGCTATCACGACGCGGTCAACCGACCTTTTGGCTACTTAATGATAGACTATAAAGCTGTAACGGATTCACAGAGGCAGGATTCAATTGCAAGTAACTCAGTTTAATAAGACAGAAAGTGTCACAGAAGTCAAAACTCAGAACACTGAAGAAGTCCGGGTAAGACGGAGCAGTGAGAGAGGCTCTGTTGGTGACACGGGCAAGGCTGTGAGCAGCTGTGACTCGGGAGATCGGTAGAGGTAATCCGGGAAGGGATCCAGCGTTTCACGGAAGGGGGAAACGATAACCAACACGGAGACACAAGGGGAAACATCCAACAACGCTCTGACAAAGACAAGAGAGAAACAGAGAGACTAAATAGGGTGAAGGTGATGAGTTGCAGCTGGTGCAGGTGATCAGCCACAGGTGCGTGATGAGCCAATCCCAGGCTCCGCCCTCACCTACATTCAACACGCACCCAAGAGTGAGACAGGGAATCCATGAACCGTGACAGTACCCCTCCCCCTAGGAGCGTCCCCTGACGCTCCCAGCCGACCTTACCTGTTGATTGTAATCATCAATAAGGGAGTGATCCAGAATGTCCCTAGCAGGAACCCAACTTCTCTCCTCCGGACCGTAACCTTCCCAGTCCACCAAGTACTGGAAACCGCGTCCCCTCCGTCTAGAATCCAGAATGCGATTAACCGAATACGTTGGTTCCCCATCTACGAGTCGCGGCGGTGGGGGAACCGGGACTGGCGGATTAAGGTGGGAGTGAAAAACAGGCTTGATTTTGGATACATGGAAGGCGGGATGAATCCTCCTGTACGCCGGAGGGAGTTTGAGGCGGACTGTCACCGGACTAATGATCTTGGTGACAGTGAACGGGCCGATAAATTTGGGAGCAAGTTTATTAGATACGGAGCGGAGAGGAATGTTCTTGGTAGAAAGCCACACTTTTTGACCCACGACGTAAACGGGAGGCTTAGACTGGTGGCGATCGGCTTTAGCCTTGGTGCGCGCTCCCACCTGGAGCAGAGTCTCACGGGCTCTGGTCCATGTGCGATGACACCTCTGGATAAAGGCGTGAACAGAGGGGACCGCGACCTCGGAATCCAGACTAGGAAAAATAGGTGGCTGGTAACCTACACTACACTCAAATGGCGAAAGGCCCGTAGATGACACTGGTAACGAGTTATGAGCGTACTCAACCATAGAGAGTTGCTGGCTCCAGGATGAAGGATTCTTGGATACCAAACATCGCAACACTCTTTCCAGATCCTGATTGGCTCTCTCGGTCTGACCGTTGCTTTGGGGGTGATAACCCGAAGACAGACTAACCGTGGCTCCTAGTAATTTACAAAACTCCTGCCAAAATTTGGACACAAATTGGGAACCTCTGTCAGAGACCACGTCCATCGGGAGGCCATGTAACCGAAAGACGTGGTCTACTACAGATACCGCTGTCTCCTTGGCTGAGGGTAATTTGGGCAAGGGAATGAAATGTGCTGCCTTCGAGAATCGGTCCACGACGGTCAAAACGACCGTCTTGCCCTGGGAGGGCGGGAGGGCGGTAACAAAATCTAGAGCGATGTGGGACCAGGGTCTCGAAGGAACAGACAACGGCTGAAGTAACCCATGGGGAGGTTGGTTAGATGTCTTACCAACCGCACAGACCGAGCAAGCCAAAACAAAACTGCGAATGTCGCGAGCCATAAGTGGCCACCAAAATCGTTGCTTTACTAAACTGCAAGTGCGGTTTACCCCTGGATGACAAGCAATGTTGGAGCAGTGACCCCATTTGAGGACCTCGGATCTTAACCCCTCCGGAACGAACAAACAACTCGGTGGGCCGCCGGGCGGGGGCGTTACCCCTTCTAAGGCCACTTTGACCTTCGATTCGATCTCCCATGTGAGTGTAGAGATAACTATCTTCTCTGGCAAAATACACTCGGGAGTAACCGGGCGTTCGGAAGCATCAAAAATACGAGATAAAGAGTCGGGTTTGATGTTTTTAGACCCGGGGCGGTACGAGAGAACAAAGTCAAAACGTCCGAAAAAAAGTGCCCACCGAGCCTGCCTGGAGTTGAGTCTTTTAGCAGATCTAATATATTCAAGGTTCTTATGATCCGTCCATACAATAAAAGGTACCCCCGACCCTTCAAGCCAATGACGCCACTCCTCCAACGCTAACTTGACGGCCAACAACTCTCTGTTACCAATGTCATAATTGCGTTCGGCAGGAGAAAGACGATGGGAGAAAAACGCGCACGGGTGCATCTTGTCATCTGAGGGAGAGCGCTGTGAAAGAACCGCTCCTACCCCCACCTCTGACGCGTCGACCTCTACCACGAACTGACGTGTGGAATCAGGGGCGACTAAGATGGGAGCCGAAACAAAGCGGCTTTTCAGTTTGGCGAATACAGCCTCGGCTGTATCGGACCACCTGAACGTCGTTCGGGGAGAGGTCAAGGCAGTCAGAGGTGCGGCTAGTTGGCTGAAATTGCGAATAAAACGCCGATAGAAATTGGCGAACCCCAGAAACCTCTGTAGGGCCTTACGGGAATCTGGACTTGGCCAATCCATCACAGCCTTAACCTTGTCGGGATCCATGCGCATTCCCTCCGATGACACGATGTACCCTAAAAAAGGAACAGACTGTGCATGAAAAGCGCATTTCTCCGCTTTGACAAAAAGCCCATTCTCTAGCAACCTCTGAAGCACTCGTCTGACGTGTCGAACATGTTCCTGGAGAGACGAAGAAAAAATCAAAATGTCATCCAGGTAGACATATATGAATTGGTCGACCATGTCTCTCAACACATCATTGACGAGTGCCTGGAAAACCGCTGGGGAGTTGGAAAGGCCGAAAGGCATGACCAAATATTCAAAATGCCCCCTGGGGGTGTTAAATGCGGTTTTCCATTCATCCCCCTCCCTGATGCGAACCAAATGATAAGCGTTACGTAAGTCCAACTTCGTGAAGACGGATGCTCCCTGTAACCTCTCGAAAGCTGAAGACATCAACGGCAAAGGATAGGTATTCTTTACCGTGATGTTATTCAGCCCTCGGTAATCAATGCAAGGTCGCAGAGAACCATCCTTCTTCCCCACGAAGAAGAACCCCGCCCCCGCTGGAGAAGAGGAAGGGCGGATGAATTTGGAGGCTAGAGAATCAGAAATATATTTCTCCATGGCCTCCCTCTCTGGAATAGAAAGAGAGTATAGTTTGCCCTTAGGCGGAGACTTACCTGGGAGTAAATCTATAGCACAGTCATAGGGACGATGCGGAGGAAGAGAAGCAGCTCGGGACTTACTGAACACTTCCTTCAGGTCGAGGTACTCCGGAGGCACGTTAGATAGATTCACCGTCTCACTCTGAAAAACAGAACGAGACACAGACGAACAAGCAGACACCAAACAAGACTCATAACACTTATCACTCCACGCAGACACAGAGTTTTGTCCCCAGTCAACCCTTGGGTTATGTAACTCCAGCCAAGGGTGACCGAGGACAATGGGAGCCAAAGGGGAGTCCAGGATAAAAAATGAAATGAGTTCAGTGTGGTTGCCAGACGTGATCAGTGTAAGTGGTTCAGTGGTGAATGAAATGTCAGGGAGAACTTGTCCGTTGAGTGCGTTGACAGAGATGGTGTTTTTAAGTGCAATGGTGGGTATTTTGAGTTTGTGTGCAAGGGCAGAGTCAAGAAAGTTACCCTCCGCTCCCGAGTCGAGGAGTGCTGGGCTGGAAAATTCCTGGGCTGCCCACAGCAATCTCACCGGAAGGAGAGTGGAGGATGAGGTCTTTTCCACGGAGATCCCGCCCGACAGTAGCCTTCTCCTTACCGCCGGGCGTGGTCCTCTTACCGGGCAGGAGTCTAGCAGGTGTCCGGTCCCGCCGCAGTAGAGGCAAAGACCACGGGATCTCCGTCTCGCTCTCTCCTCCCGGGAGAGCCGAGCTCGACCCACCTGCATGGGCTCCGGGTCGAAGGTGTAGCTGACCGCATCCGCAGCGTTGGCCTGAGGGCATTCGACACTCTTGTGCTGAAACTCCATCCTGGATCTCAGCCGACTCAGACGAGCGTCCACCCTCAACGCCAGTTCGATCAGTCCGTCAATCTTCTCCGGAAGGTCGATCATGAAAATCTCTTTCTGGATGCGGTCAGCCAGCCCATGCAGGAACATGTCCCACTGTGCCTCCTCGTTCCACTTGCACTCGGCGGCCAGGGTGCGGAACTCGATGGAATAATCCGAGACCGAGCGGTTACCTTGACGGAGCTCTGCGAGTTGACGTGCCGCTTCTCTTCCGGTTACCGCTCGGTCAAACACCCTTCTCATCTCCGCCGCCAGCGTCTGGAACGAGGAGCTGCAAAGATGTTGATTTTCCCACACCGCCGTTCCCCAAAGTGCGGCTCGTCCGGAGAGCAGGGTGAGGACGAATGCCACCTTGGATCTCTCCGTGTTGAAAGTCTGCGGTTGAAGAGCGAAAAACAAGGAACACTTGGTAAGGAAGGCTCTGCAATAATTGCTCTCACCGGCATAACTCTCAGGGGTAGGCAGACGTGGTTCCGGTTGCCGCGATGCGGATGGTGTGTGGGGGGTCGGCGGTGGGTCGGGCACAGTGGGACCGACGAGTTGTTGCATCTGTTGGGTCAGCTCGGCCACCCGTGCCACCAAAGTGTGTACTGCCTGTCCTGTGGCAGTTAAGTTCGCCTCCTGCTGGTCCAGTCTCTCGTTGCTGCTGGTCAGTAGGGCGTTGATACTCGCTGAATCCATGGTTGGTCAGAGCGTTCTGTAACGGATTCACAGAGGCAGGATTCAATTGCAAGTAACTCAGTTTAATAAGACAGAAAGTGTCACAGAAGTCAAAACTCAGAACACTGAAGAAGTCCGGGTAAGACGGAGCAGTGAGAGAGGCTCTGTTGGTGACACGGGCAAGGCTGTGAGCAGCTGTGACTCGGGAGATCGGTAGAGGTAATCCGGGAAGGGATCCAGCGTTTCACGGAAGGGGGAAACGATAACCAACACGGAGACACAAGGGGAAACATCCAACAACGCTCTGACAAAGACAAGAGAGAAACAGAGAGACTAAATAGGGTGAAGGTGATGAGTTGCAGCTGGTGCAGGTGATCAGCCACAGGTGCGTGATGAGCCAATCCCAGGCTCCGCCCTCACCTACATTCAACACGCACCCAAGAGTGAGACAGGGAATCCATGAACCGTGACAAAAGCAAAAACTCCCGAGCAGTACCGTCTCAGAACAGGATTGCTGTCCGACCGTCAAGTGGTTTATATCCCGAAAAAAAGAAGAACGTGATCAACATGTCAGCCAGACTTTGTAAACATCTCCCTGTGTTAAAGCTACTACATAAAGCTTCTCCAAAACAACGACGACTTATTTTACAATCGGCGTCCGACGAGTTCATTTTATCCCTGTGTGAAGTGGCTCTTAACATTCTCTACGGAACGATTCCGGTCAATCGTCAACAGTACAGAAAACTGAAAAAGAGAAAAGCCGAAATTAAATTTGTCGCCGATAAAAAAATAGGCATAGAGGCCAAGAAACGAGTCATCAACCAGAAGGGCGGATTCCTTTTGCCGCTCCTGAGCGTGGCCATACCATTTCTTTCGAGCTTGATAGCAAATAGATAGGATGGAGTATGCGGAGAAGATGTATTTAGTCCCGCAACATCAATTGGATAGGATGAAAACTGAAAACCCCCGCGAGAGTATTCAACAGACGGTGGAAAACGAATTGGACGGATCCATGAGAAATATTTTACTCCGCACTGATTTGAGCCCTTACGAAAAAGCAAAGCTTTACGCCAATACCCTAAGCAGGTTTTTGAACGTCGTTAAACAAGGCGATCGTGAGGCCGGTGTTTTAACGCTCACCCTACCGGACCCCCCTAATAAAGACGAGCTACCGACTACCACAGCCGTTGAAGATGACGGTGCTGATGTGCACGTGATGGATGAAGTTCTGAAGAATGTGCCTTCGAGAAGTGTGAAAAACAGCAGATACATATTAGACAAGATGTCTAAAGCTAAAGAACTAAGTGCGTGGAACGAATCGGGTGAGTTTGTGTTCAGGGGTAAAGCCGTGAAAGGCTCGCACATGCTCGATTTATTAAAAAACATTACGGCTCCGCAAAAGGTTCGGGATAACAGGAGACCTATAGGATGGTCGGAGTTTCTACGCGCCTTTGCAGAATTAAACATTCCTTTTTCTACGGTGCCGAATCAACAGGTGAGGGGTGCAATTCAGTCTCTAAAGACTAAACCCGACTCCCCCACACAAACCCTTGCCAGACCTTCTAAAAGAGGACGAAAATATTCACGCTCTGTGTTTCCAGAGCCCGAAGACTCTGTGTTTAAATCCCCAACTATCGATCGAAGACAATGGTTGGAATTTTAACGAATCCTTCTATTTTGTATGCATTGTATGATTCAATAAAAAAGACTATCAAATATAATAGTTTTAAGATTTTTATTTATATGCCAAACATGTCTGCACACAGTGAAGGCAGGAAAACATTTCATCATTACAAACATACGGTCTTAATCTCCTCACAAAAAGGGACACCATTTTATCATTTTTTATGTAATCATCTGTGTATAGTTTCATCACATGGTTATAGTCACATCCTCTGGCTAAATGATATAGAAAAAACACACAGTGCTGACCGCAGGTATCCGATGAATAATCCTGGACGCGTCTGTCGGAATATAATACCGCGGAGTCATTGGCTGTTAGAAAGTTATTGATGGCGATTGGAAACCTCTGGCTTTTGGGCGGGTTGCCGAAGCTGTCGAAAAAACATGTGGGTCCTTCCTCGCTTAAATAAACCGCGATCCAATGCTCGCCCGGTAACCAGGAAGGGTGGGTGTTAATGATCGCCATTGACGGTAAGATCCTTAGGGTTTTTTTGGGTAGTTGATCGCTTGGTAGAACCCCGAGAAAATGAGTCCCGCATGTGATTTTATCCATGACGGCCGTGAGTTGCAGCGTGTTCATCTCAATAGTAGTCTATCAGCACTTGACGTCTGTTAGATACTTCAACGATGGAGTCGAATACCGCGTAAATGATTAAATTAATGGTATTCGGCAGCGGTTGTCTGAAACGAGCTTCGACTCTGATATTCCCGGACTTGATTAGCGAAATGTGCTGACCGCACTCTTCGTCGGGTGTGAGGTTAAATCAATCAATCAATCAAACTTTATTTGTATAGCACCTTCCAACAACCAAAAGGAGGACCAAGGTGCTTTACATTTAGAACAGAAAAACATCTACAATAAATAATATATTAATACATGAAGCAATAACCAAAGGAACAGTTACACAAAATACAAAAATAAAATTCAAAAATAAAATTCAAAGTGCCACAGTGCTACTGTGTGTTAAAAGCCAGTTTAAATAAATGCGTTTTTAACCTGGACTTGAATAGGGCCAGGTCTGTAAGAACACGCAGGTCTACTGGTAGAGTGTTCCAAAGTTTAGGAGCAGCAAAAGCAAATGAACGATCGCCCCACTGCTTGCACCGGGACCTCGGAACAACTAGCCTCATCTGGTCAGCCGACCGGAGGGCTCTGTTTGGACGGTGGACACTTAAAATCTCTGATAAATAAGGTGGCGCAAGGCCATTAAGAGCTTTAAAGGCAAACATTAAAATTTTAAAATCAACACGGTACCGAACCGGGAGCCAGTGGAGGGAACAGAGAACTGGACTAATATGGCTGTGTCTAGATGTACCAGTTAGAAGATGAGCAGCTGCATTCTGTACCAGTTGGAGACGATGGAGTGAAGACTGTGTGATGCCAATGTAGAGTGCGTTACAGTAATCAATGCGTGAGCTGATAAAAGCATGAATTGCCTTTTCCAGATCACTGCGGCACAGAAAAGGCTTTACTTTGGCTAAAAGTCGCAGCTGGAAAAAGCTTGCTTTGACTACAGAGTTAATTTGTTTGTAAATGCGTAAAGCGTGTATCCGTTCAGGAAATCATTCCTGCCGATAGCGAGCGGTTGATCTTTAAGATGTCTCCCGGTCGCCATCACCAGCTGATAATATTCCCGTACCGCCATTCCATCGCTGAAATTGGGCTGAAGAGGCTTCGCAGGGAACTGCTGTCCGTCAAGGTACACCGCTGAAAATTCTAAGTTATAATGATGAAAGGCGAATGGATTTTTCGTGTAGGAGCCGGTGAAGGCGTCGTTGTCGACCATACCTATGACGATAGACTTGGGTAGCGTTCCTAAAAACAGATTTTCTTGATTTGAAACACGAGCCCCTGCGGGTATGGAGAATGATTTTAGACTGACCCTATCGACGGGGTACTTTGCCGTTGTCGAGAGTAGTGTCTGGGCGTGTGCCAGTCTCACCGGCGGTGATACAGAAACTTTCTTGACAAATAGGGATGCAGCCACTATATTTAATTTGTAAGCCACGTCGTTGGACCTCATCAGACAGAATTCATCTTTTGCTCTAATAAATCTTATCTTAATGTCAACCCCGTTTATCAAAAGTTTCTCCTGGAAGAATATATCACTGTGTATGGGCACAAGGAGTTCCACCTCCTTGCTTTCGCTGGTGTAGCTCGATCTCTTTGTCAGCCCCGCGTTATTGCCTGCGGGGTCGTGGACATTCATCTGACCCGCGGTGTCCTTGTAAAACAAGCCGGAGGCGAAAATAGATTCCAGAGTATCTTTACCGTAGTTGATCAGACTTTCTATGATGCAGCGATAAGGATAGGTGCTCGAACTTTGAGATATCAGACGATCGCCCAGGGTTACGTCGACTTGTGAAAATATGGTGGCTCCGGGGTAGTTGATCAGCCCTACCTTCGCCGGGTGTGCAATCACATCACCGTTAGGTTTCGTGATTTTCACCCGTAGATAGAGCATGATGTTGTTGAGATCCAAATAATCATCGCCGTTGCCCGCGATAAAAAATTCCAACGGAGCGGAGTCGGATATGGCCGATAAAGGGGCCACTTCTAAATAGCCATTTTTCTCAATAACGGTCTGCGTCATCGGGACCGTAAATAAGTCCAGCTCCGACTTGATGCATTCTCCCGACATGCGATGCAGTAACGCCATGTTAGAATATAGATTTTGAGGCTCTCTTGATCGATACGTTTCGACTAACAGACTTCTTGCGCTTTCTGCGTGCGAGTGAGAGCCTGTTTGATCCGCTCGCCACTTTCTTCTTCTTCTTTTGTGCTAGCCATTGACCACGCCTCCTCACACCGGGCGGCTTAGACATTCTCTTACGGGCCATGACCATTAGCCCGGACCCGTCTTGAGCTTTATCGTTATGGGACCGCGTCAATACGTTTGAGACGACGTCGGATACTATATTTCTAGCCGCCGATTTTAGGTGAGGTTTCGCGATGCTAAATCCTCTTTTTAACAGAGGTATGGCCATCCTGAACAGGCCTCTAAATAAACCGCCTATTCCGGCCCCATACATAACCCCGCCCCCTGCATACCCCGGTAAGCCGCTGCCGGCTTGATTTTGGTAATAGCTTACATAGTCCGAGGTATTGGTCTCTCTAGGTGTATAATAAACCATTTTTAAAGAATCGGGATACGTTTTGGTTTAAAGTGAAGTTTTACTATGACTTTCCCGTAAGAAAATGCTACCTCGTTGTTTTGATCGTCCTTCAACTCTATGACGATGCTGTCGATGTGATCCTTGTTGACCGATGCGTAATGGGGGTTGTCGTATCTGGCAATGACCGCGTCGTTGCTTTTACCCGTTATATGTACGCATCTCAAGAGGGGTACGTGCGAATCGCCGACCGATTGATATTGGATGACGTCTGTGTAAACGTACATCGTGTAGAACCCCGCTTTGATATCCGCTTGATGAGGCGCGTACGAGATGACGGTCTTAGTAAAATCGGGTTCTTTATGATAGCTTAAACCTCCGAGAGGTTTTTGCGTCATTCCTAAAATGATGGCCAGTTTCCCCCGGAAACTCATCGAAATGTTGGGTTTCGCTACCAGATAGACCTTGTTTTTTAATTCGTCGTGATGCAATACGGCCGAGGGCGTGAGATGTTGGTTTATAGCACGGAGGATCGCTCGAATGTTTACGTAGTAACCGCCGTTTATGTTCAATTTTGAAATGATAGAAATACCAATATGTGTGGAGGTGCCATCGGGGGGTTCCGGGGCCTTATGTAGAATGAAATGTCCATCTTCGTCATTAAAGATGTACCAACTTCTAGGATATTCGATTTCGGCGAGTCCGACTTCCCATTCTCCTTTCAAGTTTATGGGCTTAGCCAACCTGGTTGTATAGCAGGCTATACGATTTTCAGGATAAACCGAATCCGACGCATTGCACGGCAAGGTGACGTAGAACCCGTGATCATCCATGACGATCCTTCGTGCCGTATGGGTCGATCCGTTAACGACGCATCGTTTTAAGGAGATTGCAAGTCCAGCAGAGTTTTTTTTATCTATATAACTATTAAATTTTGAAGGCCATCCGAGCCATTTCACTAGAACAAGCGTAGATTTCCCTTGTTTTTTCTGACCTAAAATCTTTTCCACTTTAAAAGATTTGTTTTTACTAACAATTATTTTTTGCAGCTCTTTTTCATAAAAAACCCCGTCGATGACATCACCGTCATAATCGGTGAGTCTGTAGACTGGGGGTTGTCGTGGGATACGAGAGGCCACGGTGAAAAATTCTTCCGTGTAGTTCTGCTCGTAACCTTTGGCGAACGGACCTCTGACTTTAGAAATCCTAACGACGTCGCCGACTTTGAAATTAAATAGGGGTTTAACCCCGGTCTTCTTTATATCGCCGTACAAGTTTTGAAACACTTGATCCTCATTTACTTTGTCCACGTCCACGGGTCTCATTCTGATACTTCGATGATAACTCGTGTTGTACCCCTGAATAATGTCTTGTAAAACATCTACGTATCTGCGCGAATTTGTAGCCATTAAAAATCTCCACATGCGACTTTTTAACGTTCTATTAAACCGTTCCACAACGCTGGCTTTCAAATCCGTGGCGGTAGCAAAGTGATTGATGTCGTGCTTTTTCATCATATCTTGAAAATGCTTGTTAAAAAACTCCGTTCCCTGATCCGTCTGCAGTTTCTGAGGTACACGCCCCTCGTCGAGTATAGACTTGAAAGCTTTAGTAACCTCAATGCCGCTCTTATTTTTCAACACTCGAACCCAGGAGTACTTGCTAAATACGTCTATACAGGTCAGCAGAAATTTATTACCGTCATTATCCTTGGCGTAGGCGGTCATATCGACAAGATCGGCCTGGAACTGCGTATCGACCCCGTACACAACCACTCTATTTCGTTTGTATTTTATAGGAGCTGTTTTGTGTAATGTGTAAGCATCCTCACCGGCCAACCATTCTGAAACCTCTTTATCGCTTAGACGAACCCCGCTATCTTTTAAGACGGCATCTTTTAATCGCTTTTTACCCCCTAAAGAACCAGGGTTGGATGGTGTATAATAAATCTTTTTCATGAGCTCCGACATGATGTCGTTTCAGCCGTTGCAAAAAGAATAATGCGTACAATGATTTTGAATCAATCTTTTATTAAAAAAGTTACAGAATACAAAAGTAAGTAAGTAAAATGGATACAATGAAATAACAGATCATGTAATCCAAGTACATAAAAAACAGATATAATGATGTTAATATAGCAACATCTAAGTAATAACTTACGGGATACAAAGTTAAAAATGAATATAATATTGTTACAGGATATAATGGCTAGTAAAAAATTATGATGGTAATAATCACATCAATGAAAGTCTAACCAGAAAAGAAAATCTCTGCAGGCCATCATGTTTTGGGCTAGGATGTAATCGATAAACATTGCAACAATTTTCTCAACAATGTTTTCCATTTCGTCAATTTTGGCTAATTCATTTTCATCATTTTCATCATACCCGCGTGTACTCAATATCAGTGTAGAACATACGTCCGCCACATAGGTACAGGAACACAACAGGTCTGTGATTCCAATCTCAGACTGCGATTGAAACAGTATATCTAGAACCTCTTTCATCATGACATCGGGTGGTTTGGTACCGTCTGCGCATTTGTCCGTCAAATCATCCCATGAATTAGGCATTCCTCTAATTAACACCATATTTTTCTTGAGATTCGCTTCACGCCTCGTGTCGGTGTCAATTGGAAATCCGGGGTTGGATGCATCCGCAATAATCTTATGCAACAGATTGCTCATCCGGTTTCTGTAATGATCTTTAAACATGAATTCCACACAACTCTTTAGGCTGCAGTTCGCACCCATGCTGGAGGGATCTTGATCGCTAGCCATTCACAATCGAAAGACCTTCCCAGAGATCAACCACGTCATAGACTATATCCTTGCAGGGTGCGTCCAGAAGTCTCCCCCTGATTTCTTCTAGCTTTGCCGCTATGAACGGCTCGTCTTTCAATTCGTGCAGGATAGTACCGACTGTTCCCTGAATACGATGAGGGTTAGATTTTAACCCGCAGCGGTTCAGGAGAATAGTGATGATGCCGTGAAAGAAGGGTTTAAACAACTTGCCTGATAGCTCGTCAAAGTGTGTGTCCAAGAAGAAGTTGGGTGGGTCAAACAGGCAGGAATGCTGCAGCTGGCTAGGATGGTTAATCGCACAACCCTGGCATTCGTCCTTAAGCTTGTCGGCGATGAGATGTTCCAGCAGCAGCACGGTCGCGGCTTTTATGATTTTGAATCCGACGTCGCTGAAACATCCGTCTGTAGCGTCGTAACGGCCTTTATCAGCGGAGAGGTAAGTCAGGTTGTGTGATCCGATGTCCGAAGCGAATTTATCCAGCCAGTCCTTGTGGAGGTCCGGTGGTTCGGGGGAGAAAGTTAGACTATGGTCGCACGCGTTGTCATCAGGAGGGTCGAGAATGCTGCCGAAAGAGATACCGCAGCTACAGACATGAGCGGGGTCTGATGATGCTTCTTCAGTCATGATGCGCGTAGTGAATGGGCGTGGACGCTATAGCTTCAGTGCTGCTGCGCACGCATTTGTCGGGGTGGAACAGCTGCACTTTAACTTTGCTGTATCCGTCATGCATGTCACACCATTTGAACATTTTGTTTATGTTCGGGAAAATATCTTTCAGCAGATCCATATCGCCCCAGCTGAACAATAATTGCATTTCAAACAGATCGTTATGCTCGGTAGGTATGACAGCCCTCGCTCGAACGTTGCTGAGTTTCGTGTTCTCTTTACAGCAGAATATGTAAACAGATTCCTTCACCATCTTTTCAGTGTGATCACCCACCACACGGTACCGGACATTCGGGGTTACACTGTCCCACTCTGCAACGTACAAAGGCTCTTCACCGCAGTCTTTCAGATCCCTCCAGACAAAATTGTAAAAAAGATTCCAGTCTTTTTCAGGAAATACAACGCAGGGGTCTTCCACGGCCTGAAACTCTCCATGGTTGTCGGTAGTGTAGAGCGTAACAGTACGAGTCGGTTTATGAAATCTGTACCCGAATACGCGTCCGCTGCCCATGTTAAATTCAGCTGTTTTCCATTCGGTAACTTCGTGGAGAAAATCTGTCAGACGGACGTGACCGTACGGTTTTCTCGGTGCCCTAGGCAGTCTTTCCGGCGATTTAGGGGGGGATAAACCATCCATCCTCATGTAGCTCATGATTCTCTTTTGTAGAACAGACTACACATCGATCAGTTTATATACGTTGCTACGGAATGAGGAGGAGGAGGAGGGTCCTGATAGCCTGAACTTCAAAGGATAAAACTTTCCGTCACAAATATATATCATACCCTCTTCAAAGGATAAAAAAACAACATATATTATCATTATTAACGACTTCATATATTATTAACGACTTCAAAACATCATATATTATACCCTCTTCAAAGGATAAAAACTTTATCATACCCACTTCAAAGGATAAAAACATCTGTCAAAACATTATATATTATACCGGTAATCCCCATCAACCCCGGAAGGTCAAAGGGCACATCATAAATTATACCCGTAATCCCCATAACCCCCGGAAGGTCAAAAGGTCACGTCATAAATCATACCGGAAACCCCTCCATGACCGTGACCCCGGAAGTTCAATCGGGCAAAAGGTCAAAAGGTCAAAGCCATAAATCTTTTTGTCATATGCCGCATCCTATTACTACTCACAACTTTAAAAAAGTTGAAATGACTGAATTTGTTGTGTTGGTTCAACAAAATATCACACATTGTAAAAAACACAAATTGCAAAAAGTTGAGAAGACTGATTTTGTTTTGTTGGTTCAGCAAAAATCCATACTGTACAAATCTCATACAACAAAAAAAAATCTTAGTACTAATTCCCCCTAACTTTTTTTTGTTGACTCAACTTTGGTAAATAACAGTTATGCGAACTGAAAATAAGTTGTCTGTGACACACAAAAAAAATGTTTCGTTGAGTCAACGTGACATTATTTGTTTTCTGGAGAGATGCAACTAATCTGTAACAAAACCTTTGTAGTTGAGCCAATTCAGCATTTTGTGTCTTTTGGAAACAGAAGCTCTTATTAAGAATGAACTGGTTCAGATGTAGACTTTTTTATTGAAAATGTTTGGTTACCATTTTGGTGATGATTGTTTCCTTTAGTTGGGCAGTTTGAGTCTTGGCAAATTGTATGAGTTTGTAACAGTGTTAAACAAAACACATAATGTGTTGCAAATAATGCTGTAACCAATGATCAAGTGATCTAGTGAACAGCTTTATAAAGGGAGTAGTTGACTACTTTTTTCATGATTTTCTTTTTTTTTTAAATAATGGTATATTACGTTTACCACAAAAGTTTTTTTTTTTTTTTTGCAGCAGATCAGTCATTCTGAATTTTGATTTTTAAAACATTGTGGGAACTTTTTTTTAGACACAGACAGACATCTAGAATCAGTATATGAATCTAAACAAGGGTGACATGCTTCATGCCACAATGCATGCTGGGAGCACTCATTTTAATACTGCTTTGGCTCCCAGCATGCATTGCGGCATGAAGCATGTCACCATTGTTGAGATTCCCATGCTGATTCTTGATGCCTGTGTGTGGCAAAACACTCCTCCCAATAATGTATTTCAAGTTCAGAAAGTCTGCTCTACTGCTACTTTGCTGGTTAAATATTGGTCAGAAATAATAATATTGATTTATTAGAGTTTATGAGGCTGAACACTTAATCAACTTGGTTTCTTTCTTAGCAAAAAATATGCCTTTTGGCTAAACACCGTTACAAACTCACACAATGAGGCTAACTACCCAACCAAAGGAAACACTCATCACCAAAATGGTGATGACCAAATTAATCTAAACCTGTTTCCAATGGACAACATTTCTTGAATTGGTTCAACTACAAAAGATTTGTTACTGAATAGTTGCGTACCTCCAGAAAACAAATAATGTCTAGTTTACACAACAACAACAAAAAAAATGTCACAGACAACTTATTTTGAGTTCATATATCTGTGATTTACAAAAGTTTCGTCAACAAAAAAAAGCTAGTGGAAATTGGTACTAAGATTGTTTTTGTTGTACCACCTTATTTTTTTTACAGTGTGGGGAAGACAGGTTTCTGGATCCGAAACATATAACACTACATCATCAGCATAAAGGGAAATTTTCTGTTCTTTACCTGCTCTAAGAATTCCTGTTATATTGCCATTAGACCTAAGAGAGACTGCAAGAGGCTCTACAGCTACTGCAAACAGCAATGGGGACAAGGGACAACCCTGCCTTGTCCCACGGTAAAGGGAAAAGTATTCAGATCTGATACCATTAGTTTTTACCAACGCCATAGGGGAAGAATATAAAAGTTTTATCCAGGACACAAATTTATCACCAAAGCCAAATTGTTTTAATTTATAAAATAAATAGTCCCACTCAACACGATCGAAAGCTTTTTCAGCGTCGAGAGAAATTAGGGATTCTGGTATAGACGAGTTTGATGAAGTGTAGATTATGTTCATCAGCCTTCTAAGATTAAAAAAGCCTTGTCTGTTTTTTATAAAGCCAGTTTGGTCTGGATGAATTATATCATGTATTACAGCTTCCAGCCTCAGAGAGAGAATCTTAGCGAGGATTTTTACATCTACATTAAGGAGTGAGATTGGACGATACGATCCACAGTCTAGTGGAGATTTATTCGATTTCAAGATCAATGAATTTGATACCTGCTGCATGGAGGGTTGAAGATGCAAACAAGATTGTTTGTTATAAGACACACAATTAACTACATACTTACCTCAACTGTATTCTAACCATGATGGTCCAATTTTGGTTTGGCCTCTAATTTGATGGTTGAGGCTGAGGAAAGAGCCAAGTTGAATAGTGAATGGCCCCTAATTTGCATAGATGGACCCTTATGGTTGAGGCTTAGGAAGGAGTTGAGTTGAATAGAGAATTAATGGGCCATCATGGTTGTAATAAATGGGCCATCAATGGTTGTGGTCACTGGGCCATCATGGTTGAGAACCAGGGGTTGGCGGGTTGGCTCCTCCCACCTGATAAACAATAGCAAGCAACCTGATTGGTCTGCTGGCGATGACATCACACACATTGGTGCACTATACATACTGCAGCTGGATGAAGCACATTTTCACTTTGTTTTCAGATCTGACTACAGAGACTACCCTTTGACTTCTGCAAGAACATCTGGAAATATCTTGGAACATGGCATCTCAATCTGCTAAGTAAGTTCCCATTGCTTTTCTCTATTTAATTTTTTCCCATTTGTGTTGTGTCTGATCAAATATTTTGTCCATGTTATTACCTTGTTTTTGTTATATGATGTTATTTGCCTTTGTTATTTCCATGTTGTTGTGTTATATGCTGTTATTTGCCTATTGGTTATTTGCTTGATATTGCCTGTTATTGCTATATGCCAGTTGAAAAACTATGGGTTAAAAACATGATAAAACAAATGTTTGAGAAGGATAGTATCTCTTTCTGCCTCTGTTTTAAGAATTGCTCTGTTTCCATTCCTTTTGACATTTCTAATCGTTGGTGTCTGCTTTGTCTCACAGCCAGAAATCCGACCGCCACATTGTTCACTGCTTGCTGTGTAAAAAACCACAGGAGATCCTGACGACGCATCTGCGCAGAGTCTGCATGAAAGGTAATACACCCGAAGAACGGCTTGAGGAGGTGAAGAGGGCCAAGGAGTCTGCCAAGGAGTGGACACGGCAAGCCAGGAACTGGGACTACAACGAAATGGTCAAACGTTACCCCCACAAACCATCCAGGTTGGCTCTTCTGGAAGAGCTTCACCAGAGAAACTTTTTTGCTGCCAATGCACCTAACCAAGCAGACCTGGGGAACAAAGAGATGTCCACCACCACCACGTCTGACGTTCCGACACCCAGTGAACCTTCTGGAGGGGCCGGTGTCAGCTCTGAAGTGGCTGGTGGCGCCTCTGTGGTGGAGGATAGCAGCTCCGAGGGCAGCATCACTGATCCAAGTGACAGAACATGGCAAAAGTAAGTTCTAAACCTCACACACATCAGTCCGGAAACTGTGACCAAAATGTAAGGTTGCTTTGAGCTCATTTTCTTTGGTCTGTATTTTTTTTCAGAGATCAAGCGCAGTTCACTACCAGCGTCAGGGTCAAGATGACGCAAATGGGGCTCTATGAAAAGTTCCCAGCAGAAGAGGCCCTGTTGTCTGACTTCAAGGGCTACTTGATCAACACCCTGCAGGTCCCAAACTGCCAGCAGGAGGTAAGATGCATCCCATTTGAATTTTTTTAAAGTCTGCTCCGTACTGCTCTCTGTAACCGGGAAATGTTTTAATATATAGTAGCACAGCACGTGTAGAGCAGCTCTTATGTTCCATAAAGGAAGGGAACTCAGAAACAACAGAGCTGTATTAGGGGTGTCTGTGTGTGGCTGGCCGGTGTGTGGCTTTTCTTCTCACTGCATCATCTCACACTTCTCTTTTCCTTTCATCACAGGTAGACAACGTCTCCAGGATGCTGAGGTTCATCCAACCAAGTGGGGATGAACTCAGCTTGGACTTCCTGCTGAAGTCCACCGAAACAAAAGACTACCTCACCCAACTCCGGCGCGCTGACATGGGCCCGGCCCCCATACTGAATTACATCAAAAACATGATCCGGTTTGTTCAGTATTTGAAGACACACCTGAACTTGGCTGCAGCTGATCCGGACTTCTCCAGGAAGTGTCAAGCATACCTCGACCTCCTGGCTTCTATCAGAAAGCCAGTTGCCAAGTCCAACAGCAAGGTCGTCTGAAAACGAGGTCAGTTGCTAATCTGCTTTCCATTTGTTTTTCTTTAATGACTCCCTCCATGTTGATAGTACTTATGTGCTTGGCTGTACATCTGGGTTTATGTGATACAGCCATGTGTGTAATTCTCTGCCCCATTGTGGTCGTGTATGTCATTCTAGGTATGACCGGTTCCAGGATGGTGAGAAGAGCCTTCAGGAGTGCCAGGCCGTCCTCCGGAAGGCGAAGAAAGATATGCTGTCTGTCTATGGGAGGCTGCTGGAAGGGGACCACGTTGCTTTGGAGGAAAAGACCACGTTCCGGTATTACTGTGAAGCAATACTGATCCTCGGCCACTTCCAGAGACCAGGAGCGGTGGAGGGAATAACAGTAAGTGTTAAGACCTCAGTTTTCATGAGGGCATCAGCCTAAACAGATTAAATTAGGTAGTCTGCAAAGAGGATGTTTATGTCAGTTATTCACAGTTTTTTGTTTTATTTTATTTTTATAGACAACAGAGTGGGAGAGCAGAAAAATTTCTGGTGGAAAGGTCTGCGTTGCAGTGAGTGAACACAAGACTGCGACGATGCAGATCCCTGTGTTTGCCCTCACAATGGAGGAGGCAGCAGTAAGTACACTTTGTACAGGCTAAATTGCCCTACCATGAAATACAGTGTATACACCAGCAATGAACCAACAAATATTATCAGATGTATTTATTTATCTTTTTGCCTCTGCAGATGCTGGACGCATACTATACCTGGATCCGCCCGGACTCCATCCGGCCAGATGTTGACCATTCTAACAGGTTGTTTGTGTCGTCGTCGGGCACCAAGATTAGAAGTGCAACCAACGACTTCTCTTGTCTGCACCAACAGTAAGCATTAACAGCAGTCCATAAGCCTCAAAGAAAACTATATAATTCAAGTTTGGGAGTTTCAACTCATATTTATGCCCCATTGCAGCTACAAATTGCCAAACATCAAGAGCCAGCAGATACATAGGACCGTGGAGATGTGGCTGCAAACTTCATGGAGGAGCAGAAGGCGTCTGTGGCCCACTACATGGCTCATTGGACGGCAGTAGCAAACCAGCACTACCGGATGAAGACCCTGGACACTGTCGTGGCCCCTTCCAACCTGCTCAGCTCGCTGACACGGTATGCAATTATCTGTAACAGTTATAATACTAATGTCTCTCAACGCTCATCCATCAGTTTGTCAGTGTGTAACCTTGAAACCTTTTTTTTAATGTTGCAGCTCCTCTTCTGACGACTCTGGCGAAGAGGGCCCCCGGGCCGAGAAGAGACGGCGAGTGGAAGAAGAGGTTGCCAGTCCAGCACCGGACTTTGAGGCTTTCCTACAGGCCTTCCCTGTAGGAATCACTGGCCAGCCACCCAACAAAACACAGAGAGCAAACGCTGGGTTCCCTGACATCTTTTGTGTAAGTGCAGACACTTTCTTAGCCAACGATTAGTTTTGCTCCAACAGAAACATTTAGAACTTGTGTGTGAACCTTAAATTTAATTTAAATGTTCTCTCTTTAACAGCAAAATGCTCAAGACTTGCCCCGACTGCAGTGAAGGTGGCTAAAGTCATAGAGGCAGAGGGGTGGACGGCCAACTATCCACGCCCAGAGGACGTCCTCGCAAAGTGGAGGCCGCTCACCAGAGCACAGGCGCAGAGTGACCCGACCATCATCAAAGGGGTGACCAAGCAGAAATGGTCGGGTCTGGCTGTGAAGGACTTTGGGGAGCAGAAAGGTATGTACCAATGTCTTATGAGCACAGTAAAATCCATCTAAATAAAAAAAGATTATAATTGCATTGTGGACAGCACATTTAATGACTCCTCTTTTTGACAACAGGAGTTGTTGCAACCAAGGCCTTCGGGAAGGGCTCCATCATGTGTGATTACCATGGAAAAGGTGATCACAGGTGCTGAGGGCAGGGAGATGGCAGAGAATCAGGACAAGCTGGGCAACCTGTTTTTCATCAAACATGGCAGCGAGGAAGTCTGAATCGATGCAGAGACCTTCTCCTGCGAGTGCCACCCGTCTCTGGAAACCAAGGGGAGACTGATTACGCACTCCAAGAAAAACTACAACGTGCAGCCACTCCACTGCATGGTGGAGCTTCAGGGAGGAGACAGACAGGTCCTGCTCTTTCAGGCCATCAAGGACATTGCAAAAGATGAGACTGTCCGCTTCGACCACAGCATCAAGAAGAGGTCCTTTTGTGGGAAGGAAGTGGACCTGAAGTGGCTGGACGTATGATTGCTGAAAGATTCTTATTTTTACATACCTCTTGTTCAACGACAACATTATTCTTTGGGTAAGCACATATTCTCGAAGAATGGGTGGATTTGAGACTATTTGTGTGATGTGTTTTATTAAATTTATAGCTTCAATTTTATTGATTTCTACTTAAAATTTATTGTAATTGATGTTGACAAATGGGACTTTTTTACAGGGGATTTGTGGGGGGGGGGGGGGGGGTGGAGCTGGACTTCTGATTGCTGAAAGATTTTTGTTTTGCATGCTTCTTGTTCAACGACAACATTTTTGGATGAGTGAACCCATCCGGCCATTCATTCAATACTCAATTTTTAATTCATAACATTATAAAAACAGCACGCAACTATTGAGTTATCTTTCAAGTCTTGCGCTTGAACAGACTAACTCACACAAGAAGTAGCCGATGTCAACATGTCCATCTTGATGAGTATCCAAGCAGACATAGTCTGAATATGCCTTAAGTGAACATACAGTCGAGAAAGCGATACCCCTGGGTCTTAAAGGGGCATTAGCCTTTACTGCTGTCTGTTTAATGTCAAAGAAGATAAGGAATCACTCCCTGCTCTTGATTGAATAGCTTTTGTAAGTTTAATATTTAATTTAAACAGTTAAATATGCTGTAATTTTTCATTTGATTACTTTAATCAATTTATTTACCTAAAAACTAATGTTAGACCTACCTGAAAAGAAAAAAAGCATTATTTTATTATCTTTGCTGCTGCTTGTATTTAAGTTATTTGTTCTTTTCTTTATTTTTATTTGACAGTAGTCCTTTTTTCCATGAACATAGCAAATACCGACCCATAGAGAAACCGTGAACCTGAAACTGTGAACCTAAAACAGAATCGTTAGCAATCTGTAGCGTTACACCCCTACCGTAACATATGCGAGGGGGTGCCACAAAATTTAGATCATTTTCAAAGGGCTCCATGACTGAAAAAAGGGAAACACTGGATTAGTTAATTAAGTTATCTAGGCTATTTGACATGGCAGCACTTAAACGCGAGCAGGAACAGAAAATAGCTGATTGCTTAAACAGCTTTTCCAAGATCCTGTTTTACAAATCTTTAAGAATTCTCTCATAAATGTGTCATATATCACTGAAAATGGGAGAATCTCAGCTTTAATGTGGTATATGGCTCTCATATTCAGGATAATTATGCATCAGATGTGTTGCAGTTTTAAAAAATAAGCTTGTGTTTACATTGGAATTTCTCAAAAACATGATTTTCTGAGCCCGAAATTCAGCAAATCTTTAACATAGCCATACTCATTTAATATTTGAGATAAAGGTTATATTTTAACAGAATGTTCTTTACATTATGTAGGATGATTTTATGTAGAAAACAGTGAATCCCAAAGAAATGACTTTAGGAGGAGACTGTCACAGACAGGGTCACATATGTTACCCTTAGTCAGCATCAAATCTGCCCTCTTTGTTGAGCCCAGTGGTGGAAAGAGTACTGGAAAAGCATACTCAAGTAAAAATACAATTACTTGTCAAAAAATGTAGTGCTAGTAGAGTAAAAGTACCTGTCCTAAATACTACTCAAAGTAGGAGTAAAAAGTAGCCCTTTTAAAGTACTCAAGAGTAGCGAGTATTATGCTATGAATGTTATTCAACCGGATACCCTGCAAATAAAACATGTAGCGTATGCTCTTTAATGGATGATTCTCAGTAGGAACAAAAACAAAACACGAGATGACTAACAGTATTTCAATATTTCTCCAAGTTTTATTTTTGACTGCTAGTAAATTCTAAAAAAATACAGCCATGTAATATTTGAGAAAGAAACCAATAATCTGCTTTGCACATAGCTCACTGTATGTGCCACTTTGTGTTGGGTGGGATGTAAACTGTGTAGAGTATTGTTTTTGTGATGGCCATAAACATTCCTCAGGACCTCAGCAGTAGTGGCTGAAACAAAGAAAGACCAAAATGATCCATACAGACCCAACCTTAAGACTGATGTAAGCTACACACATCCATCTCATACTTCTTCAGAGAAATAAGTATTCTCAGTGACAGCTATATGTAATGCAAAATCATTCATATTTTGAATGGGACTCGAGTGGACTCGGAAATAAGTCCGAGTCCTAATATGTTCGAGTATGGGTCAATTCCGAGTCCAAATGCACACGAGTCCATGACGACCATGAAAATATGGTCTCGAGACCAAGTCCGAGTCTCGAGTACAAATCACTGGGGTGACAGGGTAGTGGTCTGCATACTCGAGCGGTTAACACGCTTTCCTGAAGTCTCTTCCCATCTTCATCCACACGTTTGTTTCTTGTGCTCGCTCACTCACTCCATCTCTGTCTGAATATATAAAATGTCTATGATAAGCGTCCACACAGCAGTGCCAACATAACCTGCACGAACTACACCGCAAGCTTTAGTCCACAGTACAGCCTCATACAAAACATGGAAGCACTTTAGAATAATGTTTTAATCGATGTTATCAACTATTATTAAAGCATTTCATGTTCATTTACTGTTAGTTTAAGTCATTTCATAATGCAACATTGGATGTTACGAATACTTTACTTTTTAGAAATGAACAAGTACGTTAAGTACTGTATTCAGATTACTCATGCTAGCTAATGTGTGGATCATTATTGTAAAGTGTTACCAAAGACATGTGGATCCAGAGGGCTTCTGCTGTTTGCTTGTTTTCTGTCATTTTCTGTGTGTGTGTGAGACGGTTATTTTTAATCTAAGTTTCTTAGATTATCACATATTGCAGAATAACACTAAAAACGGTAAAGCACATCAGACGTGTGTGTGTGTGTCGCTACCAAATAAAAATGATTTGTAGCTTTCTTCATTTGTTATTTCTGCTTTAGTTTTGTTATTGTATATATTTCTCTTTACTTGGTTTTGTTGTAATGTAACCTTTTAATAATTTTGATAATAACATACAAATTTCCTTGGGGTCCCAAACCCCAATTAATGAAATCAATTGTTTGATTTAATAATTTCTATTATTAGTACCAATCGACATATGCTTGAAACAAAATTTTCGAATAACTCATTGATAGTTTGACTTCTCATTTGTGAAATATATTTGCAACATAACCAGTATACAGTACAGCTAGATTTACTAAGTGCTTCTGTGTCTAACAGGACTTAAGTAGCAGTGGCCCAGCTCATTAGCATTTCAACTGACTGTGTGTGTGTGTGTGTGTGTGTGTGTGAGGCCTTGCTTAAGCAGCAGCTACAAATACATTCAGCACTCTGAAAGAATATATACACTGCATGTTGTTTGCACATTTTATGTTTTCAGTTTTATTATGTTCATTACTCATGCAGCATCCCCCTGAACCGATTCTGCTCAACTACAAGCACAATTCCTGCTTTACATTCACTTTGCAGTTCTAAAACTAAATTCTTTCAGCTTATTCTGTTGTTTTGTGTATAGCTCACTGTAAGTGCAACTTTAAATCTGTGTTGTTTTTGTAAGACAAATATGCGTTACTGTGTATTTGTGTTCTTAGTTGAAAAAAAAACAACAACAATATTCTCAAATATTTTACAACACACTTATGTATAGTGTAACCACTTTAAAGTAAACTATGTAAAATTGTTTGAGTCCAGGGTAAACGGCATCATTTAGTCCAAGCTATGCTTGCCTGTAACATCACAGAAAGGTTGTCTTCCTGCTGTTTTTATTGACTCAAAGGTGTTCTGACCTCCTTTCATTGCTTAGGCTTAATTGTTCACTCTTTCCTGCATACACAATTTGTTATAACCTCAAACATTAATCAGGTGTATTTACTGCTGCTATTGACTCAAAATGCATATTCTCATGCTAGCTTGCTTATATGAGCTTAAGTCTTCATTCTTTGTATCAACACAACTTATAAACCATCAAACATCATTTTCACCATGTTAGTTTCATTGATAACCGCAACCCATGCAACATTACCAAAGGGCTAGCTTACAGCAACCACTGAACCAGTCTATTTAAATGTTGAGCAAGCTACCTCATTGGCTGCAGGTTCAGCAGTGGCCAATCAGCTTGTGACATGTGTTAATGATGTGATTACATGCAATCTGCAAGCTAAGGACAAAAATCAATCTGCGCCCTCTAGAGATTCATGACTGAACTACAGCTTAATGTTACACCTCGTAAAATAATTATTTAAAAAAAACTGTAACTATACAGTAAATGACTATAAGTCTACTTTTATATGCACTATAAAACGTGTTATTTTGAAATGTATTTAGCAGACTTTTAATAGGGCAACAGGCATGATAGATGTAATAGAACAAATACATAGATTACCCAGCTTAACACGACATGTTGGTTACATAATTTATTTGTACTTTTTGCTAATTTCATGACTTACTAACTGACAGAGGAATTAAAATGTTGCATGCTTGTAATTTCATCACCATCAAATGACCATCTCACAGCGTCATCAGTACGATATCCTAAGGTTATAAGATAACCGGAAACATTCCAATTACATTCATAATATTTAGGTAATTTCATAACTTATTGGAAACAAAGCATCATCAACGATTTGTGCTCTATATTATAAGTGTTCTGAAGCCATTCCGTAGTTTAATGTGAGGGACAGATTAATATTTAAGTCATTCAATTCAAGTTCACATCAATGCATGCTTCCCTCCGCCGCGGATGTCAGTCACTCTCCGTTCAGCTTTAAACTGTGTGTGTGTGCCACGTTCAGTTACGACAGTCAACACGATGAAACTCTCTCTAAGATGATTTAATGTTCCTGTTATCACGCTTGATCTGTAGATAACGCTCTGTGGTAAGGCAACGAGATCTGCAAGAATATTTTTCTGTTTCTTATGGGGTGAGTTTCCATAAACATCAATATTTGTCATTTTGTGTTCATTCTAAGAACATGTACACATTATCTCATGTTTTGACCTTCCGATACCTACCTATTATAAATGTTAGCATCGTATCACTTGCCAAAACCGTCATTACTATAATGGGCTTTTAGATGATAATGTTAGCATCTGCTATCCTTTATTATTAATAGTATGCAGTCTGATGTTTCCTGTTGCGTCTGTCGTTACTATGCATTATGCAACCCATGCAGCTTTACAGGGGGTGTGGCTAATGTAAATGAGATGTAAATGAGCACTATTGTCAGGTGAGAACTGCAAAACTTTAGAGGCCGTTTTCTCCCCTTTAAACTTTTTTAAATGCTTACATTCAAAGGTGCACAACTTCTCCTAATATTATCAGATTTCCATGTATTACACATGGTTGAAAACCTTGGAGACTACACTTTCAGAATCTGCGAATAACTCAAAATGCCCCAAAACCGACCTGTGTCCCTATTTTCTGTGATTGGTCGCAAATGTTTTCTTATATGTTCAACTGGTAACCAGAAAAAAAACAGCAAATAAGAAAACTGACATGACTGCATTCGGTAGGCTATGTAGCCTATCAGACACGTCATCATATTCCAACTGACACAGTACATAACCTGCCACTGGGCAGGGCACATCACCGTCCAGACCACACCGATGACCTCGGGCCTGGAACACTGAACTGCAGTCTGCACTCTTTTTCCAACGGGACTCAGAGCCAAAGTAAATATATTCGGGAAGCATAACCATGCCACAAAATACTCTACTAGGGAGACCAGCCTCTCAATGCTGGCCTCCGGTACCCACCGAGCCTCCTGCCCGACCCCCTGAAGCAGCCACCGGGCAGAGCTTAAGTCGGGGAGAATTTTCGGTGTGCGAACGCGTTTGCTGCCCAGCTGCAAGTCTTCTAGAGGCGGCTGGAGCAGCATGCATTAACTGGAAATCGATGTGGTCTGAGCGTCATAGACGGCGGATCGCAGCATCGACTTCCAGAAAACTCCACATAGGAAGCAACCTCGATCGCTCTCCGGAAGATTTTCGTTTAGATTAATGTATAGATAAGAGAACATGATTTGGATGCTAGGCATAAAATATCTACCTTCACAAAGTCAGATTTAAATGGTCAGATTTTCCTCAGAATTAAATGCCACCATAATCACCCACCAATGAACAGGTTCTGAATGATAGACTTAATAAACATATCTAACTCCTTAAAGTCAGATAATATTAAATTAATTTTAATTTATTAAAAACATATAACACTACATCATCAGCATAAAGGGAAATTTTCTGTTGTTTACCTGCTCTAAGAATTCCTGTTATATTGCCATTAGACCTGAGAGAGACTGCAAGAGGCTCTACAGCTACTGCAAACAGCAATGGGGACAAGGGACAACCCTGCCTTGTCCCATGGTAAAGGGAAAAGTATTCAAAACTGATACCATTAGTTTTTACCGACGCCATAGGGGAAGAATATAAAAGTTTTATCCAGGACACAAATTTATCACCAAAGCCAAATTTTTTTAATGTATAAAATAAATAGTCCCACTCAACACGATCAAAAGCTTTTTCAGCGTCGAGAGAAATTAGGGCTTCTGGTATAGACGAGTTTGATGAAGTGTAGATTATGTTCATCAGCCTTCTAAGATTAAAAAAGCCTTGTCTGTTTTTTATAAAGCCAGTTTGGTCTGGATGAATTATATCATGTATTACAGCTTCCAGCCTCAGAGAGAGAATCTTAGCGAGGGTTTTTACATCTACATTAAGGAGTGAGATTGGACGATACGATCCACAGTCTAGTGGAGATTTATTCGATTTCAAGATCAATGAAATTGACGCCTGCCACATGGAGGGAGGAAGATGCAAACAAGATTGTTTGTTATAAGACACACAATTAACTACATACTTACCTCAACTGTATTCTAACCATGATGGTCCAATTTTGGTTTGGCCTCTAATTTGATGGTTGAGGCTGAGGAAAGAGCCAAGTTGAATAGTGAATGGCCCCTAATTTGCGTAGATGGACCCTTATGGTTGAGGCTTAGGAAGGAGTTGAGTTGAATAGAGAATTAATGGGCCATCATGGTTGTGGTCGTTGGGCCATCATGGTTGCAATAAATGGGCCATCAATGGTTGTGGTCACTGGGCCATCATGGTTGAGAACCAGGTGTTGGCTCCTCCCACCTGATAAACAATAGCAAGCAACCTGATTGGTCTGCTGGCGATGACATCACACACATTGGTGCACTATACATACTGCAGCTGGATGAAGCTGCATTTTCACTTTGTTTTCAGATCTGACTACAGAGACTACCCTTTGACTTCTGCAAGGACATCTGGAAATATCTTGGAACATGGCATCTCAATCTGCTAAGTAAGTTCCCATTGCTTTTCTCTATTTGATTTTTTCCCATTTGTGTTGTGTCTGATCAAATATTTTGTCCATATTATTTCCTTGTTTTTGTTATATGATGTTATTTGCCTTTGTTATTTCCATGTTGTTGTGCTATATGCTGTTATTTGCCTATTGGTTATTTGCTTGATATTGCCTGTTATTGCTATATGCCAGCTGAAAAACTATGGGTAAAAACATGATAAAACAAATGTTTGAGAAGGATAGTATCTCTTTCTGCCTCTGTTTTAAGAATTGCTCTGTTTCCATTCCTTTTGACATTTCTAATCGTTGGTGTGTCTGCTTTGTCTCACAGCCAGAAATCCGACCGCCACATTGTTCACTGCTTGCTGTGTAAAAAACCACAGGAGATCCTGACGACGCATCTGAGCAGAGTCTGCATGAAAGGTAATACAGAGTGGACACGGCAAGCCAGGAACTGGGACTACAACGAAATGGTCAAACGTTACCCCCACAAACCATCCAAGCTGGCCCTTCTGGAAGAGCTTCACCAGAGAAACTTTTTTGTTGCCAATGCTCCTAACTAAGCAGACCTGGAGAACGACGAGACGTCCACCACCACCACGGCTGCCGTTCTGACATCCAGTGAACCTTCTGGAGCGGCCGGTGTCAGCTCTGGAGCGGCCGGTGTCAGCTCTGAAGTGGCTGGTGGCGCCTCTGTGGTGGAGGATAGCAGCTCCGAGGGCAGCACCACTGATCCAAGTGACAGAACATGGCAAAAGTAAATTCTAAACCTCACACACATCAGTCCAGAAACTGTGAACAAACTGTAAGGTTGCTTTGAGCTCATTTTCTTTTGTCTGTACTGATACTGTACAATACTGATCCTCGGCCACTTCCAGAGACCAGGAGCGGTGGAGGCAATAACAGAAGTGTTAAGACCTCAGTTTTCATGAGGGCATCAGCCTAAACAGATTGTATTAGGTAGTCTGCAAAGAGGATGTTTATGTCAGTTATTCACAGTTTTTTGTTTTATTATTTTTTTTATAGACAACAGAGTGGGAGAGCAGAAATTTCTGGTGGAAAGGTCTGCATTGCAGTGAGTGAACACAAGACTGCGACGATGCAGATCCCTGTGTTTGCCCTCACAATGGAGGAGGCAGCAGTAAGTACACTTTGTACAGGCTAAATTGCCCTACCATGAAATACAGTGTATACACCAGCAATGAACCAACAGATATCATCAGATGTATTTATCTTTTTGGCTCTGCAGATGCTGGACGCATACTATACCTGGATCCGCCCGGACTCCATCCCGCCAGATGTTGACGATTCTAACAGGTTGTTTGTGTCGTCGTCAGGCACCAAGATTAGAAGTGCAATTAACGACCTCTCTCGTCTGCACCAACAGTAAGTATTAACAGCAGTCCATAAGCCTCAAAGAAAACTATATAATTCAAGTTTGGGAGTTTCAACTCATATTTATGCCCCATTGCAGCTACAAATTGCCAAACATCAAGAGCCAGCAGATACATAGGACCGTGGAGACAGATGTGGCTGCAAACTTCATGGAGGAGCAGAAGGCGTCTATGGCCCACTACATGGCTCATTCGACGGGAGTGGCAAACCAGCACTACCGGATGAAGACCCTGGACACTGTCGTGGACACTTCCAACCTGCTCAGCTCGCTGACACGGTATGCAATTATCTGTAACAGTTATAATACTAATGTCTCTCAACAGTCATCCATCAGTTTTTCAGTTTGTAACCTTGAAACCTTTTTTTAATGTTGCAGCTCCTCTTCTGACAACTCTGGCGAAGAGGGCCCCCGGGCCGAGAAGAGACGGCCTGTGGAAGAAGAGGTTGCCAGCCCAGCACCGGACTTTGAGGCTTTCCTACAGGCCTTCCCTGTAGGAATCACTGGCCAGCCACCCAACAAAACACAGAGCAAACGCTGGGTTCCCTGCCGACCGAGTGTTTTATGACAAGTGGAGGGCTCTGCAGTACAACAAGCGGGAGCAAAATCTTTTGTGTAAGTGCAGACACTTTCTTAGCCAAAGATTAGTTTTGCTCCAACAGAAACATTTAGAACTCGTGTGTGAACCTGAAATTTAATTTAAATGTTCTCTCTTTAACAGCAAAATGCTCAAGACTTGCCCCGACTGCAGCGAAGGTGGCTAAAGTCATAGAGGCAGAGGGGTGGACGGCCAACTATCCACGCCCAGAGGACGTCCTCGCAAAGTGGAGGCCGCTCACCAGAGCACAGGCGCAGAGTGACCCGACCATCATCAAAGGGGTGACAAAGCAGAAATGGTCGGGTCTGGCTGTGAAGGACTTTGGGGAGCAGAAAGGTATGTACCAATGTCTTATGAGCACAGTAAAATCCATCTAAATAAAAAAAGATTATAATTCCATTGTGGACAGCACATTTAATGACTCCTCTTTTTGACAACAGGGGTTGTTGCAACCAAGGCCTTCGGGAAGGGCTCCATCGTGTGTGATTACCATGGAAAAGTTGATCACAGGTGCTGAGGGCAGGGAGATGGAAGAGAATCAGGACAAGCTGGGCAACCTGTTTTTCATCAAACATGGCAGCGAGGAAGTCTGAATCAATGCGGAGACCTTCCCCTGCGAGTGCCACCCGTCTCTGGAAACCAAGGGGAGACTGATTACGCACTCCAAGAAAAACTACAACGTGCAGCCACTCCACTGCATGGTGGAGCTTCAGGGAGGAGACAGACAGGTCCTGCTCTTTCAGGCCATCAAGGACATTGCAAAAGATGAGACTGTTCGCTTCGACCACAGCATCAAGAAGAGGTCCTTTTGTGGGAAGGAAGTGGACCTGAAGTGGCTGGACGTATGATTGCTGAAAGATTCTTGTTTTTACATACCTCTTGTTCAACGACAACATTATTCTTTGGGTAAGCACATATTCTCGAAGAATGGGTGGATTTGAGAAGATTTGTGTGATGTGTTTTATTAAATTTATAGCTTCAATTTTATTGATTTCTACTTATTAAAATGTATTTGTTTATTGTTATTGATGTTGACAAATGGGACTTTTTTTACAGGGGATTTGTGGGGGGGGGAGCTGGACTTCTGATTGCTGAAAGATTTTTGTTTTGCATGCTTCTTGTTCAACGACAACATTACTGTTTTGGTTATTCAGGTAAGCACATATTTTAGAAGAACGAGTGGTTTTGAGACAATTTGTGAATGTATCTCTTTATTGTAATTGAGATGTTGACAAATGGGACTATTTTGCAGGAGATTTGAAATGCTGGATCAGAGAAGGACAGAAATGCTTGAAAGACACACGCAAACAGGTAAGATCACACACACCTCCACAATGTATGTTTTGAGTTCTTAATGTTTGAATAAATGCAACAACAATATTCTCAAATATTTTACAACACACTTATGACCTCCTTCTCTTCTTCCAACAGTCAGTGTACTGCATATCAGCTCCCAAATTGGCCTGCATCTTCTATCACACTTTCTCAGATTCCCAGTAAGAGAATTCTAAAGTATACAAAATGGTTAACGCAATAATATACAGTTTACATCCCAACCAACACAAAGTTGCACATTCAGTGAGCTATACATAAAACAACAGCAAGCTTTAGTCCAAAGTACAGCCTCATACAAAACACTTTAGAATAAAGTTTTATCGATGTTATGACTTTACTATTTAGACATCAACACGTACATGTATACGGATTACTCATGCTAGCTATTGTGTAGAACATTATTGTAAAGCTTGTCTGCTTGTTTTCTGTCATTTTCTTTGTGTGTGTGACGGTTATTTTTAATCTGAGTTTCAAGGTTTCAGAACAACACTAAAACGGTAAAGCAGATCAGACGTGGATGCTTCGCTACCAAAACGTAGAAACGTGCACAAAAGACGTTCACACTGCAAATTGTTATTATTTGTAACTTTATTCATTTGTTATTTTTACTTTAGTTTTATTGTATATAGTTCTATTTTTCTTGGTTTTGTTGCAATGTAACCTTTTTAATAATTTTGTTAATAAAATACAATTTGCCTTAGACATAATGAAATCAGAAAATTGTTTATTATTAGTAATAATTGACATACCCTTGTGAAAAAGAAGTGTGCTTAATTGTATTGAACGTGTATTTTTTGTGCACTTAATATATTTAAAGTATATTTTTTAAAAACTGCACTTGTAGATAATATGATATAATTAAAATTAAGTGCCACTTAAGTGTACTTAAAGAAAATACACTTTAATGACAATATTTCTAAAAACACTTATGTACACTTTTTTAAAATTCACTTTGTAATATCTAATTAATTTGTACTTTAAAAAAGTACACTTTCATGACAATATTTATAAACACACTTAAGTGCACTTTTTAAAAATGCACCTTGTAGTAATGTCTACACCTAAATTTACTTAAACCATTTTAATTATGAGTATGTTTCATAAAGTGCACTTATTTTACTAATGACAAAGCACATGGAAAATAAATGATTTAAAAAAAATTAGTTGTCCAAATTTACATTGGTTAATTTATTTTTCTTCAAAATTTCACTCACTTACACTCCAGTACAACATACTGTTGAAATGTTATAACTAGCTCCTATGAACTCAACTACAAGTGTCAGTTTTCTACATAATTTGACATTGTCAATCTTTGAGAGGAGTTGCCTAATGTACTGTAGGCTACTTTACATCTGTGTACAGAATAACCTACTTTCAATATTATGTTGTTGTATGGCGATTAAACACACATTTAATTGCATTAATTGCAAGAAAAAATGGAACAAATCTAAACCAAATTAATTTGCATTAAAATTCAGTTAAAATAGGCTACATTTAATTTTAATCAGACTCTAAACATGATTGACTTTTAGTTAGGTGAATGAGTCAAGTTCTCTGAAATACAGTCCAACTACACAGTGTGTTAGAACAACCTGAACAGAAATGGATAATAAGTGATTTATAATCAACATTTAATGCACGAAATATCTTATTTTATATTTATACTTAATATTTCAATGCGCATGCGGCAAAAATACTACGTCATGATTTTGAAAAATGCGTGGTCCGCCATGTTTGCGTCATCTCGATGCGTAAGGAAAATGAAGCTGAAGAGAACAGACAACAGAGGGGCGAACCGTTTGGATCATTACAGATGAGACGTTATATGCTACAAATAACGAGTCAAGTAAGTATATCTTGATATAAGCTCTCTTGATTTTACATTTTCACCGTAACATGGTAGCTCTCTATTACGGTGTAAGTTAGTTATTTAGTTTAATCGCAGATAGGGGACTCGGGAGGTGAATTAATCATGTTTCCTATCATGTATTTAAGATTGCATTATAATAATTTCTTAAATCGGAATGTGATCGCCGGTGTGGGCATGTTCAATAAATTTGCCTGCTGTAAATACAATATTTTAATCGAACTCCTACTTTTTAAATGGACAGAAGACATTTAACGTTATATACATTTATTCCATATATTAACTTATAACAACCAGTAATGAAATAATTATTTTAATATGTTCTTTTTGCATTTGGAGAGTAAGATGTTAAAGTACTATTTGTGTTTTTAATATTTTGTAGGATCAATACAGATTTGTTATTGGAGATCCAGTCCAAGCTGTGTGGAATCACAGAGCCATCTATGGTCAAGTTAATGTTAATTATGTTTTATCAAGATAATTTATGCCCAGCCATGACACTGATCACACAAGCTAAAACATTGCTATCAAGTCTTTAGCTTTTAAATGCTTTGTATCTTGTCCATTTGTAAGTAATACATTCCCACTTGTGCATTTACAGATCCCCTAATCATTATATATTTTACAGGCCACACACCCAAAGGAAAGGAGCCGCAGCATTGCTGTGCCAGGCGTGGTAAATACAGGAACATCCTTCATGGAGATGGTGCGAGGTAAGCTGAAACTTGCAAGGCAAGATGAGGAAAAATGCAAGAATACTTGTCTCAATTTACATTGGTCTTGGGTTATTTATCTATATTTAAGTTATGTTTAATTCCCTGTAAAGTAGGAATAAAAACCATTATTAAAATGTTCTCTATTTTTAAAGTCCAGTGTCAGTGAAGATGATGTGCTCAGTGGGATACGTGAAGGAACCTCTCCAATCATTCTACCCTGACGACTGAGGTAATTCATCACATAGGGGATGCAGTTGTGGTCAAAAGCTTACACACACCGTGCAGAATAAACTGCTTCATCAGGGTAAAAAAGAGACAACATGCTCATTTTTATGATTTCTTTTTTTTCTTCTTTTTTTCATACAGATACTGCTGAGTGAATATAAACTTTGGAGCACAACTGTACATCTATCGTTTTAATTTAATTGAGCCAATTATAATAATGGATAGATCTGTTTTATAAACAAGTTTTTTCTTTGCGTTTTCTTTTTCTTTCCTCAAGGTATATCTTTTTTTCTTTCCTGCCTCTTTGGAACATGTCCATTCACATCTACTGTGGAGAGATGGTGCACCAGTTTCCTACTGATGGAGAGCTTTTGGGACATTGACATAAACAGCACTTTCCAAACAACTTGAAAATAGTTGGTGACAAACAATTTTGTGTGTCTTTGGAGTTCTTCAGTTATTTATTTTTTTTTTTCACTGTAATGCTGGAATAAGATTTTAGAATAAACCTTTTGGTCCTAAATTTGGTGCTAGTAAAGGTTTAAGACAGGGGTCTCAAACTCCCGGCCCGCGGGCCACTTGCAGGATGATATTTTGTGGCCCCTACTTGACATCAAAGTTTAATGTTAGTGCGGCCCGCGTGTTGCTCTGAAACCAATTTTTGGCGTAGTCGTTGCGTGTGCCGCGCTTTATGCCTCACTTTGTTTGTGTGTGTGTGTTTGAGAGAGTTAGCTCGGCCCTCTCTCATGCAGTACAATTGTTTGACACCGCGTGATTGACAGTCAGTCGAAATGAATGTGGTTTAATGGCGCTCAAATGGCAATCAAATCAAAATAGGCGGGATTTACATTCTCTTTTGGCTCGCACACATGCTCCCGCAGTCTTCACACACACACACACACAAGCGTGTTTCAATCTATCGCGTAATGCCGTTGCGAAGAGAGACTATTCTTTCCGGTAAAATCACAAAACTAAATTGCACACACAAAATGCAACGTTTCCATGCTCTTAATATACAATCATTGATGAACATTATAATTAAGAAAACTATATGAGCGGATTAAAACTGAACATTTGAGACGATTTACTAAAAGTCTACTATTAGACCACTGAGGAACTCAAATATAAGCAGCGGATGTACGTATTTATTCACTCATGGGAATAATCTCGGGACTAATAATATTTGACAACAATTAATGCAAATATCGTTCAGAAATTCGTTCACTGATCTGTTTGACCTGGTTATGGCCTTGCTTTGAAATAGTCTATTATTTTAAATAAAAATAAACACATTTATTATTTCAGTATTACATAATGATTTAATTTCTATTGGCCATATTTATTAGTACACAATTACCATCACACACCTGTTGGTAATAGATAGGTGCGAAGGACGAAGGATATCCAGATCCAAAAATCTAAAATATATTGGCAATAAAATAAAAAAAACACACGAGTAAAGCAAGAGAAGCCATGTTCATGTTCAGAAGAAACATTAATGTTGAAAAACTGTTAATAATAAAGATTGAGTATATTTGATCAGTTGTACTTTTTTTTTTTTTGTGGAAAATTTGATGCGGCCCAGCCTGACCCAGAGTCTACCTCTAGCGGCCCCCAGGTAATTTGAGTTTGAGACCCCTGGTTTAAGAGCTTATAAGTTCAGTAACACTTTACAATAAGATCTAATTTGTTAACGTTATTTAATGTATTGGCCAACATGATCTAACAGTGATTTCTTTTTATTTATTTATTTTATTTTATTTTTTACAGTGTTTATTAATAGTTGTTGACCTTGCTTAATAAATTATAGTTCAAAGCTGGTTAATTTAATTTATAGTCATTGTTCATGCAAGTTAACAATGCATTAAATAATTAACACACTGCATGAAAAGTGGGATTTTCGTCCCCGTAAACGGCCGGAAATCTCCCTGATTTTCGACAATTAACGTCAGTTTACAGCCTGTGAACGTCGCGTTCGTCTGTGCCACATATTGACGGAAACGAACCATGACGTATGTGGAGCTTCGGAGGCATGCTGGCGCCGGCGCTAATGGCTCTAATTAGCATATGAATAGCAGCTCTGGGCGGCGCCTTGCCGGAATGGCTTGAATTTCCTCACTCAGTATTGGTTGAAACTACTACATTGAAACAAGAAATATCACTCGTGATTGGTTGGCAGATCTGTTACTATTGGTCAACCTGGGTAATAAATTAATAAATTTAAACCCCCAAATTATAATAATTTTACACACATATATATAAAATTATGATTTGCATATTATTTTTTAATTGTATATATTCATGTGATATGCTATTATGTTTTATATTCATGTCATTGTTATCCTATGGACTACGCTATTATAACCATCAAGGACATTCATTTATTGAGGAAAGGAAAATATGCCAGGGACGTGCAGTGTATTCAAAGAAAGAGCTTTATTAGAACAAACACAAACACACAACCAAATGCAAAACGTTTGAGATCTGCCCACACAACAATAGGAAGCTCACGAGAAGCCCAAAATCCTACAGCACCATGAAGTCTCTGTTTTCCGCTTCAGAGCTGTAGGTAACTAGCGCCATTCTGTCTGTTTTAAGTCCATTTTTCAGACGTCTGTCGTGCGTTGCCCTGTTCTTTGGAATCGCCTCTAATCTCGATTGCAGCGTGGCACAGAGCTCGGCGAGCTCCTGGCTGGTCAAACAGTCCATCCAGACACCGCGCGGACGACGCCGTCTTCCTCATCAGACATCAGGTCTATGGTAGCGCACTTCCAAAGGCCCACCTCATCCTCAGCTAACACACTCTTTCTTGCTTGTAGCAGCTGTAAAAACAACCAATAAAGACAATCAGTATTGCGCGATGTACTGCGTAAAATGCACCTGAAAAATAGTCACACTGACCAAAAACGGATCTAATCTAATAAATCTTACCCTCTTTCTTCTCAATCGACTCCGAGCTGAACTCTTCACAGCTTCTGCGTGCGATGCAAGAACTGGATGTTTGTACCTGAAGCTCCTGCGTACTGTCTCTATGTCTTACATGCAGCTGGAAAACAATTAAATGAGTGTTATGACGAAGTTGTGAAGACGGCGTACTGCTTCCTGTAAAATGACCAGAAAAAGAAAACACTTTTATAAAGCAACTTACATTTGTTCTTTTACAAGGCTAATTTCAGCTTGTGCTACTCAAAAAGCTTTGCTTTAGGTTACTTTAGCTTAGATAACAGTCTTACCGCAAACTTAGGACTGGTCTTCTCTTAGGCACTCGTCTTCTCTTCTTAAAGTTAGTATCTTCCACACAGTTTTTCGACTCCAAAGCAAGCAACCTATCATCTATGGACAGCAACCTGGAGATTACTAAAGTTAACTGCTCGTTAAAATCGGCAGCAAACTGAGCAAGCTGACGAGATAGCCCACTGATTGCATTCAGCTGTTTCTTACCGCCGGTGTTACGGATCAACTGGGGATCATGTTATCTGGGGACGGGCGCGTGCACGCAGCTAGTTTTACCTGGATTTACAGCAGATGTTAGACGAGGACAGATTCGTCACAGCGGATTTTCCACTGAACAGATTTAAAACGCTTTCCACATTATTGGTAAATGTTTGCATAATATCAGGCTCTGTGTTTTCCTCTGTCGCTGCTTTGCTGTATGTTTCAAACGCAGTTTAAGGGAATTTTTTAATGTGGTTTCATTTCACAACACAGACCACGCCCACATTTTGTTACATTCTTTTCGATGAAAGTCGTATCCAATGACAATAAATTACATTGTGTCGTTTTTTATTTTATTTTTAATAACTATTGTTTTTGTAATTTGCTTAGGGTATTTTTTAAATTATATATTATATATTATATAATATATATTATATATTATATATTTAAAATATATATATATATATATATATATATATATATATATATATATATATATATCCTAACAAAAATAACTCATAGCCTGTCATATTACCTTTCTCATATTAGCCTATTATATTCTATTATAATCTATTATATTGCCCACCCCTTGCCCACCTGCACATCCCAGCTGATATACAAGATTTGGGGGGTCATTCTGCATTTGAAAGTTTGAAAGGGTTTTAAATCTTCTAAATAAAGTAAAATGATTCAAAATCAAGTAATTTATATATGCCAAAGTCAACTTTAAACATATACAATGTAATTTCCAAACAGCAAAATTGTGGCCGGTGAAAATGCTGAGTGGCTAGTAACTTTGGAAAACCACTAGCCACGGTGGCCGGTGAGCAAAAAAGTTAATGTCAACCCCTGTATATATATATATATATATATATATATATATATATATATATATATATATATATATATATACACACACACACACACACACACACACACACATATATATATATATATATATATATATATATATATATATGTATGGCCGTTAAAATTAATTTGCGTTAACACGTTAATTTTGACAGGCAATGATATATGATATATAAAGTTTGCTGATGTATGACGCCGCTTATTAGCAGGAGACCGCAATGATTGGTAAAAGTTGCGGTGATTGGTCAAAATTGCGAGTCGCACTGAATTCACGGGGACTGATTGCAAATGACACACAGTAAATAATCTAGAATACTTTCATCAAATATATAAATTCAAGCTTAAGTTTAAGATTTTACAATTAGGCTATACTGAGCCTGATCTATCTAAGAGATTTTCTTAGAAGGAAGTTAATACCTTTTAGAAAAATGTCACATGGGTTAAAACTCCTGCTACCCTGATTTGCATTTGTATAGCTCACAGCATGTTCATTTACATGTTAAAGCCTCCCCTGGAGTTAAGGGAAGGGGGGTCTTGGGGGGGACAGCTGCCAAGCAAGGCCCACGTCAATTTCTGACAATTCACGGCAGTTTTCGGTGTCGCCTGCAAACTGCCGTGTACAGTCGTAAACCTGATCTTCCACGACAATCTACAGTGCCGCTTACTGACGAAAATCCCACTTTTCATGCAGTGCATATACAACTTTTGATTTTAAGATTGCATTAATAATAGGGCTGTAACAGTACACAAAGCTGACAGTTCGGGGAGAGAACACTAAATATAAAAATGCTTTTTTTATTTTTATTGGTTTACTGAACAAATTGTAATTGTCCTAAACTAAAGGTTTCTTAAAGAATTAAAAATATAATATAAAAAATATCTCTGCTAATTATGATTATTATTACCTTTATTTAACCAGGAGAAAAACTCACTGAGATTAAAATGTCCTGTCCTGGCCAAGATAGGCAGCTGTGTTTGCATGTACAGTTATACATAAAAAGTCACATAAAAAACATAAAACATACAACCAGTCAAAAACAATTACACACCATTAATTTACTCTCAAAATGATGTAGTAAAATTTTAAAATGACTAAATGTCACCAGATCTTTTAGCTTCAACTCAGTCTGGAGCAAATTCCAATCTGAGGCTGCGACATATCTGAAGGACGTTTTACCAAGCTTAACTCTAACAAAGGGCACACAAAGATTATAATTTGATTCAGAATGTAATATATAATTGCCTTGTTGTTTCTGTTTAATCAAACGACAAAGAATGCTGTAATGCTGTATAGTGTAGACTATATAGGGAGGCCTTACTTGCACTCGCATTGTATGCAAACATGTAAACTTCTCATAAGACCGTTTTTGCATTAACTTATAAATCTAATTATAAAATGATGTTCCTACTCCAATTCGTTGTTGAAATATAATAATTTATACACAGTGGCTGTCATTTTCATGACAGATTTATTTAAACATTATATAAATTACTCCAATAAATTTAATTAATCAAGATATCACTAACAGGTTAAGTAGAATATGATGAATATATGGGCTAATATAATGCATATATTTAGTGAAAGAGTTCATCTCTCTAGTAAATAGACAGCCGTGTTTTATCGACGTCTTTCTGCTGTTGAAACACTGAACGATTACACGATGTGATACGTTTTAGTAAGTTGTAATGTATCCTTAAAGCCCCACTTGGCTACTTTTGCTCTCGGGGTCCCCCTACAGTTAGGAAAAAATAATGTCCTCAACTACTGTCGTAAGCTGTCATCCTACAACAGGGGATGCCATCGCGCGTGCATTTGTTGACATGACAACCCTGATAGCCCTGAACTAGTGATGCGTCAGTCGTCTCATAACCCGCGGACCCCGTATGTCTATTTAATGGTCGCGGGTGCGCGGCGGGTTGTAAAAATATATACAGTGGTGCGGTGCGGGCCAAATAACTTCATAAAAGCGTCCCGTGGGTCGGTGCAGCACTAACAGTTCCCCTGAAAACTGCAAGAGGAGTCCTTCTGGCATGTGTGAAATGTCTTCATCCCAGGTACAGTCAGTGGCATATGCTCCAGCATGTCATATGAATATAATTTCATGGGTTTTATTTTTTTCAAACGGCAAATGATCGCGATGCTCACGTTTACAAGCCAGCGTCATTATAGTAGTCTATTGGTTAGCGTTTTCCAGAATCTATATGATACTTCAGTTCAGTGTTTGAGTGGTAGCTCACCGTAACAAGCAGGACAGCATCGGTCGGGCACGCCTCCTTCAGCTCACGCCGACGAGCAAACGCTGGTCACATGTTGATCCTCGTCCTGCCTTTAATCCTATCATTTTTTCATTTCCTCTTATTGCTTTCCTCCAACACAACCTTTTCTTTCTTATTTGTCTCTGCTGCTTCGGACATGACTATATTATCCGACGAACAAAGTTGGGCTCGCACGTCCGAATGTAAGGAAGTGTGTGTGTTGGTGGAAGTGACGTATTTGCCGTAAAGCAGTCGAATTTTGTAGTTCTTTTCTTTTTCTCGGGTTACTACCCGAAACCCGAAGTTTAAAAGTACGATTAAAAATGATACAGACCCCATCAGGCTATGGCAGACGTGTCATTCAACCTATTTTAAGTCGATTTATCATCACAAGAGTCTTAAAAAATATATTATGAAGGTTGAAAAGTTACCTAGTGCTGCTTTAACATACCTTCTGATGTTAATTCATGTTTATTCTTTGACTATGACAAGGTGATCACATTCTGTCGTGCCGCGTTGCTGCTTGAACTGATGTGTCTTTACAGTGATCTGTCATGTCACATTAAAGAGCATCAAAATGGCATCACTTGAATTTCGTGATAAAATTGACAGAATACATATGTTCTTATGGAAACTTGTATTGAAGTGTGTTCCACTCATTAAACAAGCCGTCTGTTAACTGTTAAAGATTGCATTCGTACCGCTCGGTACACACATGCACTGTACCGGAAGTCCTTTACCGAACCGGTTTGGTATGAATACATGTGCCGTTACACCCCTAATTAGTAAATGTTGAAATTAACATTAACTAAGATAAATAAATGTTTATATTATTATTCATTCAAAGTTCATGTTAAATTAAGTAGTTAACTAATTAACGTTACCCAAAGTTGTGAATCTTAGTGTTTTACATGAAACGATTATTTTCTTTCCATTTGTTTGTATTTATTCATCTGTTGTGTGAGGTACTTTTCTGTGACGGGTAGATTTAGGTACCTTTGAATGAGGGAGATATATAATAATGCAAATAATTACATATAATTGCATATAATCCTCATTGTCCTCCAGACTCTTTCTAAATGAATTTGTGTTTGTGTAAATAGTTTTTTGGGTTTTTCTCGGGCATCAAAAAAAGTTTTGTTGTATATTTGTTTTACAAATTGTTTTGTCAATAAATGTAGAGGATTTAAATTTGGATGTGTTTATTATACGAAATTGCAGCTGTATTATTTGAAAAATGTAATTATGAATGTATTTTTTATATTAGAGTGTACATGTAAATTACGTTAAGGTATATTTTAGTTCACATGAATGGCTTGTTTTTAAGACAGTAGAATGGATAATGAAAGTACATATAAAGTTGTATTTATTTCCCACTTAAGTTGTTTAAAAAAAATCACTCTTAATGGCAACTTATTGCATTTTATTTCAAATTAATATGTGATACATTTGAGATCAATTACATTTAATGTGTATTAAGTGTGTCGAAAACATTGCATTTAATTCACAATTAAGTGTATATTTAGCTGACATTAAAGTATGTTTTGGTTCACATTAATTGCTTGTCAGTACATTGAGCAGTGCACTTTAATTACAATTTTAATACACTAGAAGTGATTATGAAAGTACATATAAAGTTGTATTTAAGTCCCACTTAAGTTGTTTCAAAAAAATCACTCTTAATTGCAATTTATTGTATTTTATTACAACTTAATATATGATACATTTTAAATCAATTACATATAATGTGTGTTAAGTACACCGAAAACATTGCATTTAATTCACACTTAAGTGTATATTTAGCTGACATTAAAGTATGTTTTAGTTCACATTAATTGCTTGTCAGTACATTGAGCAGTGCACTTTAATTACAATTTTAATACACTAGAAGCGATTATGAAAGTACATATAAAGTTGTATTTAAGTCACACTTAAGTTGTTCCAAAAAATCACTCTTAATTGCAACTTATTGTATTTTATTTCAACTTAATATGTGATAAATTTGAAATCAATTACACCGAAAACATTGAATTTAATTCACAATTAAGTGTATTTAGTATAAGTATATTATCTGTGTAATAAGTACACTTTATAAAAGTACACTAAAGTGCTTTTTTTCACAAGGGTATGCTTGAAACAAAATTTTCGAATATCTCATCGATAGTTTGACTTCTCATTTGTGAAATATATTTGCAACATAACCAGTATACAGTACAGTTAGATTTACTAAGTGCTTCTGTGTCTAACAGGACTTAAGTAGCAGTGGCCCAGCTCATTAGCATTTCAACTGACATGGTGTGTGTGTGTGTGTGCTTGTGTGTGTGTGTGTGTGTGTGTGAGAGGACTTGCTTAAGCAGCAGCTACAAATACATTCAGCACTCTGAAAGAATATATACACTGCATGTTGTTTGAACATTTTATGTTTTCAGTTTTATTATGTTCATAACTCATGCAGCAACCCCCTGAACCGATTCTGCTCAACTACAAGCACAATTCCTGCTTTACATTCACTTTGCAGTTCTAAATATAAATTCTTTCAGCTTATTCTGTTGTTTTGTGTATAGCTCACTGTAAGTGCAACTTTAAATCTGTGTTGTTTTTGTAAGACAAATATGCATTACTGTGTATTTGTGTTCTTTGTTGAAAAAAACAACAACAATATTCTCAAATATTTTACAACACACTTATGTATAGTGTAACCACTTTAAAGTAAACTATGTAAAATTGTTTGAGTCCAGGGTAAACGGCATCACCTGGGGAGAATCTTAGCCTGGTCTCATCATATTTTCAGCGTAAGTACACGTTAGTTCCTGGGTATCAACACAGGTACCCCACTATATTAAGAGGGCAGTTTTTGCTTGCTTGCTGCAGAATAAAGAACAGTCTGAGATCTTTGCTTAAATTACATCATGTAACATCGTTGAATGCATCACATTTGTTGGGGTATAATACAAATGTTGTGGATAGCAATCAAAGTACTCAAATGACAAAAATTGCACTGCAGACATGTGAATAATTAGAATATAAACACGTCAAGATTGATCTACTACACATAAAGACAGATAACTTGGATAGCAGCTAGACAGCAGAAAACAAAAAAATGTGTCTAGATTTGATATTAAACTTAAGTGCCAGCAATTTATTATTTTTCATTTTCAAAGATATTTTCATCAGTTTCATCAGTTATTTTTTTTGTCTCTGCAGATGCTGGATGCATACTGCACATGGATCCGCTCTGACTCCATCCGGCCAGATGTAGACAATGCTAACAGATTGTTTGTTTCACCATCAGACACTATAGCGATCTCTAAGGGTCCTGTGTTCTGACCCCCAGACACTATAGCGGTCTCTAAGGGTCCTGTGTTCTGACCCCCAGACACTATAGCGGTCTCTAAGGGTCCTGTGTTCTGACCCCCAGACACTAGCTGTCTCTAAGGGTCCTGTGTTCTGACCCCCAGACAGTAGCTGGATCTAAGGGTCCTGTGTTCTGACCCCCAGACACTATAGCGGTCTCTAAGGGTCCCGTGTTCTGACCCCCAGACACTAGCTGCCTCCAAGGGTCCTGTGTTATGACCCCCAGACACTAGCTGTCTCTAAGGGTCCTGTGTTCTGACCCCCAGCCACTATAGCGGTCTCTAAGGGTCCTGTGTTCTGACCCCCAGACACTATATCGGTCTCTAAGGGTCCCGTGTTCTGACCCCCAGACACTAGCTGTCTCCAAGGGTCCTGTGTTCTGACCCCCAGACACTAGCTGTCTCTAAGGGTCCTGTGTTCTGACCTCCAGACACTATAGCGGTCTCTAAGGGTCCTGTGTTCTGACCTCCAGAACCTATAGCGGTCTCTAAGGGGCCTGTGTTCTGACCCCCAGACACTATAGCGGTCTCTAAGGGTCCTGTGTTCTGACCCCCAGACAGTAGCTGTCTCTAAGGGTCCTGTGTTCTGACCCCCAGACAGTAGCTGTATCTAAAGGTCCTGTGTTCTGACCCCCAGACTCTATAGCGGTCCCTAAGGGTCCTGTGTTCTGACCCCCAGACAGTAGCTGTATCTAAAGGTCCTGTGTTCTGACCCCCAGACTCTATAGCGGTCCCTAAGGGTCCTGTGTTCTGACCCCCAGACACTAGCTGTCTCTAAGGGTCCTGTATTCTGACCCCCAGACACTAGCTGTCTCTAAGGGTCCTGTGTTCTGACCACCAGACACTAGCTGTCTCTAAGGGTCCTGTGTTCTGACCCCCAGATACTATAGCGGTCTCTAAGGGTCCTGTGTTCTGACCCCCAGACACTATAGCGGTCTCTAAGGGTCCTGTGTTCTGACCCCCAGACACTAGCTGTCTCTAAGAGTACTGTGTTCTGACCCCCAGACACTATAGCGGTCTCTAAGGGTCCTGTGTTCTGACCCCCAGACACTAGTCTCTAAGGGTCCTGTGTTCTGACCCCCAGACACTATAGCGGTCTCTAAGGGTCCTGTGTTCTGACACCCAGACACTATAGCGGTCTCTAAGGGTCCTGTCTTCTGACCCCCAGACACTAGTCTCTAAGGGTCCTGTGTTCTGACCCCCAGACACTATAGCGGTCTCTAAGGGTCCTGTGTTCTGACCCCCAGACACTAGCTGTCTCTAAGGGTCCTGTGTTCTGACCCCCAGACACTATAGCGGTCTCTAAGGGTCCTGTGTTCTGCCCCCCAGACACTATAGCTGTCTCTAAGGGTCCTGTGTTCTGACCCCCAGACACTATAGCTGTCTCTAAGGGTCCTGTGTTCTGACCCCCAGACACTAGTCTCTAAGGGTCCTGTGTTCTGACCCCCAGACACTATAGCGGTCTCTAAGGGTCCTGTGTTCTGACACCCAGACACTATAGCGGTCTCTAAGGGTCCTGTCTTCTGACCCCCAGACACCTCCCCAGTTTACCCCTAAGCTGGGGTAAAGTGACACGCAAGGTTACTGTTTTTTTTTTAAACAATCATATATTTTCACTGACCTTCGTCCTGAATACATTCTGATCATTTCCATTGCTAAGAATCATCCCGAATTAATGGGAAATGTGTGTCAATTTTACTGATATATATAATTTTAGTTCACTTGGAGGAGAGCAAATTTAAAAAATGTCTCACTTTACCCCACTCTCCCCTACGGCAATTACATACTGCATGTTAGCATGATTTAAAAACAGGATTGCTTTCAGTTGTTTGTGTAAATTAAATATAATGTTTAGATAGTCCAGTTCTATATTGTTGAACCAACGCGTTTCAAACGACAGAAGTGTGACCATGTCATTACAGTTTCAGTATTACTGTGGCTAAGCAGCAAGATGTGTCTTTGTATGGGAAACACACCCAAAACATTTTGTTCATTGTAATGGAAAATAAGATAAATATGTTCATGTCAAGCTAAAGTAAAGCACCACACATGACAAATACGGATGTAAAGCTAGAGCAGCAGTGTAATGTGGTGCTCCTGAACGACCACAAGATTACACAGGCCAAGCAAAAGCAAACAGATAAGAAGTTCCTTTGCAAACACTGCCGTCCTGACCTTCAGGCTCCAATTGGCAACTTCATGCCTCATGGCTTAACATCTAGTGGCTTGACTTATGTGTGTCTGGACTTTAACAAGTTATTTAACTTCTTGAATAGTGATGTGAACCAGGATGAAACCCTTAGGTTTGTTTAACGTTTGATTTAAACCTGTTATGTGCCTGAGCCAATATGGCTCAAATGTATCTTAGTGCATGCATGTGTCATTTTAACAAATTATGTAGATGAGAGATAATACAGATGGCGATAACCCCACCTGATTAAGCACACATGCTGCATGCAATTATTTCTTCATGAAAAAATACCTAAATTCACTTAAAATGTGTTCTCGTCCAAGCTATGCTTGCCTTTAACATCACAGGAAGGTTTTTCTTGCTGCTGTTTTCATTGACTCAAAATGCATACTCATGCTAGCTTATGCTTAATTATTATTCCTTGCATCATACACAACTTGTAAAACACCAAACATGACTTTGACAAGCTGTATTTACTGCTTCTGCTATTGAATCAAAAGCATATTCTCATGCTAGCTTGCTTATAAGTTTAATTACAAATTACTTGTCTCATTTTCAGCTGTAAAACACCAAACATGATTTGTACCAGTTGTTTTCCTGGTGCTGCTTTTATCAACTCAAAATGCATATTCTTAAGATAGCTTTGCTTAGGCTTAATTGTTCACTCTTTCCTGCATACACAATTTGTAAAAACCTCAAACATTAATCAGGTGTATTTACTGCTGCTATTGACTCAAAATGCATATTCTCATGCTAGCTTGCTTATATGAGCTTAAGTCTTCATTCTTTGTATCAACACAACTTATAAATCATCAAACATCATTTTCACCATGTTAGTTTCATTGATAACCACAACCCATGCAACATTACTAAAGGGCTAGCTTACAGCAACCACTGAACCAGTCTATTTAAATGTTGAGCAAGCTACCTCATTGGCTGCAGGTTCAGCAGTGGCCAATCAGCTTGTGCCATGTGTTAATGATGTGATTACATGCAATCTGCAAGCTAAGGACAAAAATCAATCTGCGCCCTCTAGAGATTCATGACTGAACTACAGCTTAATGTTACATCTTGTAAAATAATGATTAAAAAAACTGTAATTATACAGTAAATGACTATAAGTCTACTTTTATATGCACTATAAAAAGTGTTATTTTGAAATGTATTTAGAAATTTTTAATAGGGCAACAGGCATGATAGATGTAATAGAACAAATACATAGATTACCCAGCTAAACACGACATGTTGGTTACATAATTTATTTGTACTTTTTGCGAATTTCATGACTTTCTAACTGACAGAGGAACTAAAATGTTGCATGCTTGTAATTTCATTACCATCAAATGACCAACTCACAGCGTCATCAGTACGATATCCTAAGGTTAGATAACCGGAAACATTCCAATTACATTCATAATATTTAGGTAATTTCATGACTTATTGGAAACATAACAGTAATGTGCCTGTAGTTTAATTAGCATTATTCACCTTTCTCCTGATGCCGAATGCGTTTTGAATCATGGATAACACTTCAAGGTTGGGCTTCCATTCAAAACTTTCAAATGATCAACTTTCACTTTGTAACGACTGGTGATCAAACACAAACTGATAAAACCCTCACCCAGGCAGACTCTGTGATGTGTGGTTGCCTCACTGTGAATTATCACACTTTTGCTCCACTCATTCACTTCAAAACAAGTTGGAAGAGTGATTGTTCTCAATGAGAGAACAGTATTGGCTACAGCAAACAGACATGCAGGCCCATAGAAATGGAATTAAGCCGACTTTAGGTATTGCCCCGCCCTCCAAGGGAAGCGTGGCTACTTATTATGCGACGATGAATGCAGCATAATAAGACTGAATAATATCCCTAATCTTCAATGAGGGAAGATAAAGCAGAGGAAGAATGTATCAGACTGGTGTCAGACGAGTTGGACCGTAAGATATAAGAGGCTATATGCATAGTAACATTCGATGGGGAAAAAGAAAATCCGTAACTTTGACTACACGAGGAGAAAAGAGAACTCTCTGCATGGGAGACAGTCCTGTAGCCAGAAACTTCCTCCAGACATTATGTACAACATACGGCTGGATTCTTTAGCTGCGGAAAGAGAGTGGCAGGACATGAATTATTGGACATTATTGGCCAGAATCCACTTGAATTAGTTTGGACTGCTCTCTCAGTAGCCGCGTTTCCATTACAGATTTGCACAAAACCTTTGTGATATTTAGGCTGATAAATGTCGATTAAAAAACGTTTGCAAAATGAAGGCATTTCCATTAACTGCTGTTATGCGTCTAAAACGTTTTTCTCCCTCTCATGATAAGTCATTCCAAAAAGTATGCAACGTATGTTGGTAAGTTTGTGTATATCCCAGCACCGCATTAGCCATTATTTTTAATGGAAGGATAGGCGTGGTATCCACCTTTTCCTCGTTTTTTTGGCTTTGAATTTCATTTAGAAATATGAACTGAATTTAGAAATGCTTTTAAAATGAAAAACTTTGCGTTTAATAAACAAAATATATATATATATTTTAAAGGAAGTCAGCGTTTGGAGTGCATGCAGAATAATCTGTTCTCTGAATCAACGACCTTTGTGAATGTACACAAATAAAAGTAGACAGTTTATAGTTTATAATTATGTCTTACACATATCTGTATTGCTAAAAATGTCTATTGTATTGTGAGTTATATCTGCTGCCATAAAGGTCAATGTCCACCAGAATGAGCCGGCGACTTCATAAGCCATGGGTTAAAGAAAACCTATAGCCTATTTAATTAGGCTTTGTTTAAATATTAGCCTCTAATATATTTTTTATTTCATATGTTGATTATTTAAAAAAGCAGCATGAGTAAGATAGGTTCTACATAAGATGCGCATATGTCTGGAGACATGGAGTGGGGTGAGGCATTGAGGATTGTTTTGAATAGGGATGCACTGATCCGATACTCAGCATCGGTATCGGCTCCGATCCGCCATTTTTAAAGGGCGTAAAGGGCGCCGAGCGAGCTGTAGCCGGCGCCGTCTGTGGAAGCCTTTGCTACAAAGGCTCGGTAAAGTAAAATTAACTTGAGCAATCGCACGCCGAACCTGCAAGCGTTGACTATCTAATTTATGTCAGGAGTGCAAAATAACCAATCTGTAATCTGTAGGATAATGAACAAAATTGCCACGTCTTCTCCGTTTTATTTGTGGTCACAGCCATGCACTAAACCGCATGTGTTCGGGCTCTTAGTGAAACAGTGTGCATATTTGGACAAATATAGATTTAGCTGCCGAGTGATAGACAGCGCGGATCGTCACTGCAACCCAGCGCGCGTCGCTCTGTGCTTCAGATGCGCGGTCGAGACTAGCCTCAAACCCCTTCGCTTTTACCCCGATCTAGAATTACACATATCTATCACATCGCATGTTGGGATTCACGTTCTCTTATCACGTCGGCGCATTGTTCATCTTGCCAAACTGAATGTAAGATGAACTGCTGAATGATTTGCGATCTCTGCTGCACGCGCCACTCATAGCTCTCTCATTCGCTGTACTCCTCCCTCATTTAATCTCACTGTTGTAAACAATGCCAACGTGAACCAAGAACATGTCTCAGAACCGCTGTAACTGCTGCTGTTGGTATCGCTAATCAACCTACTGACACTCGCCTATTTATGCAAACCATTCCCTCTTTCCACACAATACCATCCCACCTTTTCACAGTCGACCACTCCCCTTTTAACAAGCTTTTTCAAATCGAAGGTGTGAAAAAACACCGCTGCAGCAGAGGGGTTTCATGACCCTTTAAGTCATTCAATTCAAGTTCACGTCAATGCATGCTTCCCTGTCAGTCACTCTCCTTTCAGCTTTAAACTGTGTGTGTGCCACGTTCAGTTACGACAGTCAACACAATGAAACTTTCTCTAAGATGATTTAATGTTCCTGTTATCACGCTTGATCTGTAGATAACGCTCTATGGTAAGGCAACGAGATCTGCAAGAATACTTTTCTGTTTCTTATGGGGTGAGTTTCCATAAACATCAATATTTGTCATGTTGTGTTTATTCTAAGAACACACACACGTTATCTCATGTTTAGACCTTCCCATACCTACTTATTGTTCTTAACTGTCGTTTTAATTGTAAACGTTAGCATCGTATCACTCGCCAAAACCGTCATTTCTATAATGGGCTTTTAGATGTTAATGTTAGCATCTGCTATCCTTTATTATTAATAGTATGCGGTTCGATTTTTCCTGTTGCGTCTGTCGTTACTATGCAACCATGCAGCTTTACAGGGGGTGTGGCTTATGCAAATGAGATGTAAATGAGCCCTATTGTCACTCCCAGCAGGTGAGAACAGGTAAGAACGTCAAAACTTTAGAGGCCGTTTTCTCCCCTTTAAACTTTTTAAATGCCTACATTCAAATGGCCACAACTTCTCCTAATATTATCAGATGTATTACACATCGTTGGAAAGCTTGGAGACTACACTTTCAGAATCTGTGAATAACTCAAAATGCCCTAGAACCGACTTGTGTCCCTATTTTCCGTGATTGGTCGCAATTGTTTTCTGATATGTTCAACTGGTAACCAGAAAAAAACAGCAAATAAGAAAACTGACATGACTGCATTCGGTAGGCTATGTAGCCTATCAGACTCGTCATCATACCTATATTATACATCATACCTCGGGCCTGGAACACTGAACTGCAGTCTGCACTCTTTTTCCAACGGGACTCAGAGCCAAAGTAAATATATTCGGGAAGCATAACCATGCCACGAAATACTCTACTAGGGAGACCAGCCTCTCAATGCTGGCCTCCGGTACCCACCGAGCCTCCTGCCCGACCCCCGGAAGCGAGACAGGTCTAACTGCAGAACCGCAGAACCCATATACGTCACTCACAACAGTCTGAGGACGACAACAGCGCCACGGCACAGTCTCATTCCGGAAGTGGGCGGAGCTGATTTATCTTCGTATACATTGCTCTATTTGGAGCGTTTCAAGCCTAAAGTTTAAACGATGTTAATAATGTCAAGTATTTAATTAATAAGTTCTAATTGAAGATAGATAGAGATGATAGATAGGCTAGATAGATATACAAAATAAAATAATTTAAGTTAAAAATGTATTTATAAAAAAAACATTGTAACTTTTTTAAAGTAAAAAGTTGCTATTATTATTATTATTTATTTATATTATGTCTTAAATATTATATTAGATAAACTGAACACAAATCTTAACACACAAAAAATGAAAACAAAGATTGAGCATTTGAACATTTATTTTTATGACACAATATTTTTTTTTTTTACTCAAGCATCTCAGAATAAACCTTTTATTCATAGTACATAATATACATTACACAATTCTACACTGTTATGCATAATTCAGATTAATCAAACCCCAAAACACACAGAAATTGTTTAATTTTATAAAATGTTCCTTAAAATCCCCTTAAGTAGCAAAGGCATCATATACTAGCTTGGGTTTGCTAGTATATATAAATATATATATAAAAAAAATACACAATCAGACCAAGGGGAATAAATTGAACTAAGTTTAAAGTTATTGCACAGCAGGTACATGACTAATTAAATCTAAAATACATGCAACCTCTATAAACATTGACAACTGTCTCTTTGGCCAGTTGTCGGTCAACCATTCAGCCTGTGAAAGTTGAAGGGCTTTTTCCTAGTCTTCCACTTTCAAATTTCAGAAATCAGGGCTCTTCCACTAAACTGTTGAAAACTTTTGGTTGTTCCTCAGTCTTTAAACTGCAGTGCAGACGTCTTCTGTGATCCGCCGCTCCTTCATGAGACAAGGGTACAAACAAATAGAATGAAATGTTGGAAGTGTTTTAACAATATTGTGTGTTGAAGTCAGGATGTAGCATGTATAATAAAGTTGTGAAATTCAGTTTCTCATGTCTATATTTCTGACATAAATTATACCCTGTCACAATCAAATTAATTAACCATTTTCAGTTCAAAATGTATACAGAAATTAAAGGCAGGCACTTCATAGGGCTTCTCACACTGAGCTTATCGTCATTCTAAACACACTTTTAACCTCGGGTAAAGTAACATTTCACACTTTTATATTTACGTGCTTTGGACAGTCACTGAAACACTGTGCACTCTATTTAAATGATAAAGTAAGCATTGAAGAGAAAAAATGTCAAATGCAAACAGAAAACGCAATTGCAGCGAAGAAGAGACCATTTCAATTATTGTATAGTCTGAAATGTCCGTTCAGGATAAACTTGTAATACAAGGACATGCAAAGCTTGAGCATTTATGAAAACATATTGTGTGCAGTGCAGTGTCTGTCAGTGACCCTGATAATGCACATATGTTATCCCATGGTTTATTAAAGTACAGTGTGGAACGGCAGTGTATGAATACCCAGGATTAATTGTTCATCTCAGGTAAATGATGATCAGTGTGAAACATGAAGCAAGATAACCCAAGATTCTGTATATCCGGAGTTTACTATTTCAAGTGTGAAAAGCTCTCATGTTTTTTATCCTAATGAAGGGAAGCTTGTATTTAAAAAAAGTTTTACCTTTCCCTTCTTTTTCTTACCATTAACATGAAGATCCTACTTTCAACAGAGCCATCCAACTGTTGTGGAACAGTCTAAAACAAACGAACATTATAGAATAGAACTATAGAACATTCCTGGAAAATGTGACATATAACAACACACTATCTGTATAAGTAGCTTATGTCTTTATTAGAGCCTTTAAAACTAACCTTGTTTTTGATCAGCTTCCATTATCCGGGGGTGACATTCTGATTGTCAATTTACTGCAACAAAATCAAACAGATATATATAATGCTTGGTTGTGTATTTAATTTAATTTTAATAGGACACATTCAAACACATGAAATAGTGTTTGTATTTTGTTAGCTTAAGCACTATATATATATATACACACACACTTGAAACTTTATAACCAACTAATTCAAAATGGACGACAAATAAATACTATTTCTTGCCACTGTGTATAAACAAATAACTCCAAACCTTCATACCTCCATGGACAGCTGCTTTTTGAAGTGAATTTGAAGGTGTACTGTGCCATCTGGTCAGTTTAAAACACTGGGCAGTAGAAACTGTTGCAGAATTTCTTGCATTGATGTACATGGAGTAAAGCTGATCCTCTCCAAATCGTAATGCCTCTATAAATTAGTGGGAAAAACACATAAAACACTGGTCAGTATCAGATAAAAGCAAATAAAAAATACGGCACCAACAACAAAGTAAAATCACAAAAAATTATGTTACTTAAAGCAAGACCATATCAACAGACGCGATAGACATCGTAAAGCAGAGCACATAAGAAAAATATAGAGCCACGTTCTGTATAAAGTGTTAATACAACAATGATGGATCAAATACACAACACAAATAAACTTGATAGATTAAAACCACAACAAAAAACAGCTGTTTACCGTGTTCTCTTCTTCCGCGGTGCCGATTGTTTAGTTTTCGTTAACTCCGCCCACTTCCGGCATGAGACTGTGCCGTGGCGCTGTTGTCCTCAGAGCGTTGTGAGTGACGTATATGGGTTCTGCGGTTCTGCAGTTGGTTATTATTGCCTGAAGCGGCCACCCGGCAGAGCTTAGTCTGGGAGGTTTTTCGTTGTGCGAACGCGTTTGCTGCCCAGCTGCAAGTCTTCTAGAGGCAGCTGGAGCAGCATGCATTAACTGGAAATCGATGTGGTCCGAGCATCGAAGACGGTGGATTGAAGCACCGACTTCCAGAAAACTCCACGGAGGAAGTGACATCGATCACTCTCCGGAAGATTTTCGTTTAGATTAATGTATAGATAAGAGAACACGATTTGGATGCTAGGCATAAAATATCTACCTTCACAAAGTCAGATTTAAATGGTCAGATTTTCCTCAGAATTAAATGTCACCATAATCACCCACCAATGAACATGTTCTGAATGATAGACTGAATAAACATATCTAACTCCTTAAAGTCAGATAATATTAAATTAATTTGAATTCCTCAGAATTAAAATTCAGCCATAATCACCACCAATCAATACTGTTTTAATATTTATTCATATGGAATGGTCTACTACACACTGCCTCAGCAAACGTGAGATTCGATCCGATTACAACATATTTAACTTAGCTTTCATCCCTTGAGATTAAGGACCACAGGCGGGAGGCTGAAAGACCCGAAAAGCGCACGCGTTGAGATATTTCTAAATAAACACAGCCGGCACCCTAAGGAGCTGACTGCATGCTGCCGTTACTATAGCTTCCGGTTATGCCGTCAAATCTACGTCATGACGCAACACCAATCAAGACTGGAATAGTTTCATTCAGACTTCAGACACGCTGCTGCTAAGGGAGTATCCCCAAATTCGTCGTTCCGATGCAGTGCAAAGTTCCCTCGATATAGGGAACTAGACGCACCCTAGCGGCAGCAAATCTAATCTGCAGCGAGTGTCATCTGGCAACTCTCAATACCTTCTGAGCTGTAAAAACAAACTCTAGTCGGGCCAATCACATCGTGTCGGTGGGCGGGGCTTAACATAATGACAGCCGAGTTGCGCTTGCGTGCTTCTAGTAAACACAGAAACTGGCGAACGGCGGCCTATCGAAACGGCTTTGACCGCAACTCTGGAAGACTTGGAGTTAAGCTTTTCTCTGAGAAAAGAACAAAGAACGGCACTGAAGTCATTCTTAAAAAGGGAAGATATGTTCAGAGTTTTGCCGACCGGATACAGCGAAAGTTTAGTCTATCAACTAGCTCTGCTTCACCTTCTTCATTGATCTGGTTGGTTGTAGCGCTATCCTATCGCGTGCAGAGGGAGTTTGAAAGACAACCATTTATCCGCCCCTCGGATTGAGCCGTCAGTGAGTTTCCAGACCAAACATTTTGATGTGGGTCTGGCTTGTCAGGCTAGTAAGTTACAACATTACATTAACATTATTTTTTTTGCAAAATGAAGTTGTTTATTTCTGATTGCCTGAGAAATGTGGCTTCATTGTATTGAGGTAAATGATCTTTGAAAAGCTTGAAATATGTAATGTAAATAAAAATACTTTGTCTTGAGCTGACAGCTAACTATGGCAACATTGTTTGTTGATTGGCATTTATATTTTGTTATACTTATTTATACTTATACTAATTTATACTTATAATTATCTGTATATATATATATATAAATTAAGTACAAGTACAAAGATTAAATTGTAAAAAGGGATGCTTATGAGTGTACAACTGAAACTGCTGAGGATGTGAATGGTTTTTATTATATTACCGACCAGGTTCATTGTACTCCGCATTCTATCCTTCTTAAAAAGAGAACAAATCATTCATTATCAACTGCTTGTTTTTTGTGAAATATTAATTAACTTTTTTTTTCCCCTTCAGATCAGCTGCTGTAGAAGACAGAGTGCAGAGACAAGCGAAGAAGAGAGTAGTAAGTATGATTTAATCTCATGATCACCGCTGTTGTAGAGATTTTGAATCAGGCCTAATGGAGGGGGATTCGTTAAATTGGAGGATGATTCGACTTATATAGCAATGGGCCGATTTACAAAGCCAATCTCACTACAGTGGCTCTACAATAATTTGTGCGAAAAAAAAAAAAGAAAAAAAAAGATTTAAATAGTGACTTATATAGCAATGGGACGATTTCGAAACAGATTCAGTGAATAGATACATGATTTGGACCGCCAAAGTCATGTGATTTTAGCAGTTATCGCGTTTGACACCCAATCCGAAATCATCAATCGATTCACTGTTCAAAGCTTTGTTTTGAAATTGGCCATCACCATATTAGTCATTATTTCATTTTTTTGCACACAAAAACTAATTCTCGTGTCTTCATAAAATGACTGTAGAGCTGCTGTAGTGAGATGGGCTTTGTAACGACGTCTTTAGTGCCTTTATGGGTCTTGAGAGAGGAAATGACATTGGTGTCAATGAAGGCCTTTCTGAGCCATCGGATTTCAACACTAATATCTTCATCTGTGTCTGAAGATGAAGAAAGGTCTTACGGGTGTCGAACGACATAAGGGTGAGACATGAATTAACCGAATTTTCATTTTTTGGTGAACTGAACCCTTTAAAAAGGATTAGTTCACCCAAAAATGAAATTTCTTTCCTCACCCCATAAGACCACCGTTGATCCTCGGAACACAGATTAAGATATTTTAGATTGAGTCCGAGGCCTTTCTGTCCTTTGAATGTAAGTGTCTGCCCACATGCTGTCAACGTCCAGAAGGTAATGAAAACATCATCAAAGTAGTCCATATGTGACATCAGTTGGTTAGTTAGACTCGTTTAAAGCATCAACAATACATTTTGGTCCAAAAATAACAAAAAATACAACTTTATTCAGCATTGTCTTCTCTTCCGTGTTCCTCAAATAAAGAATCAAACGGTCATGAATCATGATTCGAATCGCGTGTGAAAAACTGGTAAACTGCTGAAATCAGGTGACATTGGCGATACGAATCACAAACCAATCTGCTGATTCGCGACCGTTTGATTTTTTATTTGAGGTTTGAAAACAAACACGGAAAAGAAGACAATGCTGAATAAAGTCGTAGTTTTTGTTATTTTTGGACCAAAATGTATTGTTGATGCTTCAAACGTGTCTAACTAACCAACTGATGTCACATATGGATTACTTTGATGATGTTTTCATTACCTTCTGGACGTGGACAGCAAGTAAAGGACAGAAAGCTTTCAGACTAGATCTAAAATATCTTAAACTGTGTTCCGAGGATGAACGGAGGTCTTACGGGTGTGGAACGACATGGGGGTGAGTCATTAATTAAAGACGTTTCATTTTTGGGTGAATTAACCCTTTAAGTCTTGATAGGAAATTGATAGAAACTGACTCCAAATGGCTCATTTCTGTGGTTCCTTTGAGGCAAATCTGTCTGTTATTTAATTGTTTTAGTTTTTTTTTTTTAAAGCCGCAGGTCACTTGTCATAGTCGTCCTGGCATGTGCTATTTTGCACAACTTTTAATTTCCTTAAATCTCTGCAACAGAGGTGAAGCGTGCATGTTATCATGACCACACTAGACACATTCATGGGAAATATAGGTTTAAATAAAACACAATAAAGTGGCGCATGTTTTATGTTGTAGAATAAAACACGCAAGTGTCTTGAGCTTGTGTTCACCACAAACTGTATTTTAGCCATTTAAACTAAATAGCATTCAAAAAACACATCGACTTCATTGTTGAGGTAAAACATTATATAAATACTGTTGTGTTTCTGGCAGAAAGCAATCGCTTCATGACTTAAGACAACAATGTGTCACACTCAGGGTTTAATATGGATTCGTTTATTCATACCCTTAGTTGCAGAAATTGCAAGCCGTACTCAAAGAAGTGATCGTCCACTTGAAGATGATTGGCATTAAAACTCTTCTGTGTCCTCGTTTGGTCTTTTGCAGGCTTGATTGTAAAGAAAAAATGCATTCACTTCTGCACTCCCGGGTGAAAAAGACTATTACTATTAAATGTATTAAAAGTGTACTCAAGTATGTTTTTAGTACAATTCAAATATAACAAACATACTACTTAAGTTTCCAGTGCATTTTTAATTCATTTAATAGGACATCCTTTTCAACCTGGGCTTTGTTTTCCAGAAACTTTTATTCAATGATGTCATATTCCAACACACTCACATGAGACTGTGTCTCGATAGTATGAGTGCAATCGTTGAATTTACGCCAAAATGAGTTTTGGTGTGCATATACTACGCAGTTTTTCGCATGCATACGATACGCACTTTATGGCGTGTATATATGACGCCCTTGGGTAGGATGGGGGCGGGGTTTGAGCATAATACGCCATAAAGTGCGTATCATATTCACGTGAAAAACTGAGTACCATATGCACAGCAAAACTCATTTTGCTGTATGCATTCCACGACATTGCAAACTCATATTATGTATATGCATTTTCATGAGAGAGTGTGCTTTTTAGTAATACAGGTAAACTGAAATGTTCTATAAGTGGATGAAAATAGCTCTGCCATAGCACTTATTGATCTTTCATTTATTATAATGTATTTGTCAAGAGATTATGTATGCTGCTGTACTTTTTTAATGAACTCAAGGAATTTATTTTGTAATGTATATGATATAGTACATTAAAGTTTTCTATATTTCAAAGTGTGTAAATGTCTTAACATTTATATTTAATAATTGTGCACTTTTTATACCATTTTGAATACTGAAGGAAACAGCATTATAATATACTAGTAGTGTAATATTAAAATAATATTTAAAATGATATCCACTCTCAATAGATGAAGACACGAAGTCTCCTGGAGTATGGCAGGCCGGGAGGTCCAAAAATAAGACTAATAACTTGTTTTGGGAAATCACTATACTATAGCCAGTAACTACTGACTTACCCACTGAGAGGCCGGCGGTGGATCTGTATAAGTACTTTCCTCACATGGCTGACGACTGACTCTCCTCACGTAGCAGACGACTCACTTTCCTCACACAGCGACTCTTATTAGTATTATTAGCTATTAATAATATTATTATTAGCGGGTTATTAGTCTTATTTTTGGACCTCCCGGCCTGCCATACTGGAGGGGGACGAATACTCCACACTTTAAATTCTAGGTGGAAAAGTGTTCAAAAGCATGTGATGCAGCATCCATGCCAGCAGCTGTCAGTGTGAAGTCTGCCGTATAGGCTGGCAGGTTACAGGCCAGCTTTGGTTTGGCTCTGTCTTGACCTTCAGCCCAAATGGACGTAGGAGCTAAAATGAGAAGAACACACACCACATTAACACACATCTGGCTGGAATACTCAGCTGTACTATCGAGCAGCAATGCAATAATGTCCAGGTACAATGATGTCTATTCAGTCAGTGTTTTCATAATCCATAAATTATCAGGACTCCAAAAGCCGAGCAGAAAGAATGTACATTATATGATCAGCTGAGTGTATTCTCTTTTACTTATACTCTTAATAAATCATTGAGACATACCCAGACAGATAATCAAGAAAGGGGTTTTCTCACCCAAAAGCTATTTTTTTTTTTCAAACTGGAAAACTGCATGAGTCATGTGAACATATTTTATGGTTATGGTTACAAGAGATTCTAATGAACCCACTGATGTCGACTACTTTGATGATGTTTTTATTCCCTTTCTGGTCCTTCTGGACATGGACAGTACACCGGCGTACATACGTTTTCAATGGAGGAACAGAAAGCTCTCGGACTAAATATAAAATATCTTAACTACTTAAACTCCAAGACCATTTTCTGGGATTTCCGCCTTGATTTGGCCTGCCCATATTGAAAAGCTTCCCATACACACAATAACTTCCCATAGAGTTCCGAATTGTGGTGTCAAATACAGGAAACCCTTTGGAGTTACATAAAACACTGCTAAAGGTTATGAACATGTAAGTATATGTTGTCTGAGCTGCAGGGCCGGCTCTAGCTCTTTGGTTGCCCTACGCGAGATGGAATTTTTTTTTTTTTATTATTATTTTTTTTTTTACAATGACAAATAACTTTGAATAATTAATGAATTATGTTATTATACTATTTGGGGTTTCAAGCAACATAATGCAATGTAATTGATTTCAAAGAGTTTAGTGTGAATTCAGTTTGATTGGGACACTTTTTCCCCAGTCATTTTAAAGGCAAAAACTGTCAGAATCATTTGATTTAGTAAACTATCCGATACACACAATAATCTGATATAGCCTATATCTCAAACTGACTGTCAAAGTGCAACATGGTTACAAATTTAACATCAGTGCAAGAACAAAATGTATGCAACTTAAGCAAATATTCAGGAGTCAGGATTAGGTTTACCACCATCAAACAAACCAAATGTGGGACGATTAGTAAGTTTGTGTGGGACAATGTGAGGAATGTTACCGACACTAAAACATAACCTGAAACTGTTATATAATGTCTAAGTTAATAAAATATGTGTATTCTGCCTTTCAGCTGATAAACATATTTTGTTCTTTAGTCACTACCAGAAAACACCATTACATCACAATGTAACATAACACATATTTATTTTACATGTAATTTAAATTCAAAATCACTGAGCCCAAAGGCTCAGGCATCATGCAGATAAACTATTTCTGAAAGAGTTCTGACCACGTCCAACTAAAACCCAACAACATAAATAATGAACAAATAAAATATAAATCAACATGAAATTAGTTCATTGACAGTTTAATATATTCATTTATATTATATATTAACAATATAACCAGTTTAAGGTGGGAGTAAAATTTACTCTGTTAAGGTTGGATTAACATTGACTCTTAAGGTGGGAGTAACATTCACTCTCTTAAGGTTCAAGTAAAATTGACTCTCTTAATGTTGGAGTAACATTGACTCTCTTAAGGTGGGAGTAACATTGACTCTCTTAAGGTGGGAGTAACATTGACTCTCTTAAGTTTGGAGTAACATTGACTCTCTTAGGGTGGGAGTAACATTGACTCTCTTAAGGTTTTAGTAACCTTGACTCTCTTAAGGTTGGAGTAACCTTGACTCTCTTAAGGTGGGAGTAACCTTGACTCTCTTAAGGTTGGAGTAACATTGACTCTCTTCAGGTGGGAGTAACATTGACTCTATTAAGGTTGTAGTAACATTGACTCTATTAAGGTTGGAGTAACATTGACTCTCTTAAAGTGGGAGTAACATTGACACTCTTAAGGTGGGAGTAACATTGACTCTCTCAAGGTTGGAGTAACCTTGACTCTCTTAAGGTTGGAGTAACATTGACTCTATTAAGGTGGAATTAACATTGACTATTAAGGTTGGAGTAACCTTGACTCTCTTAAGGTTGGAGTAACATTGACTCTCTTAAGGTGGAAGTAACATTGACTCTCTTAAGGTTGGAGTAACATTGACTCTCTTAAGGTTGGAGTAACATTGACTCTCTTAAGGTTGGAGTAACATTGACTCTTTTAAGGTTGGAGTAACATTGACTCTCTTAAGGTGGGAGTAACATTGACTCTCTTAAGGTTGGAGTAACATTGACTCTCTTAAGGTTGGAGTAACATTGACTCTTTTAAGGTGGGAGTAACATTGACTCTCTTAAGGTTGGAGTAACATTGACTCTCTTAAGGGGGGAGTAACATTGACTCTCTTAAGGTGGGAGTAACATTGACTCTCTTAAGTTTGGAGTAACATTGACTCTCTTAAGGTGGGAGTAACATTGACTCTCTTAAGGTTTTAGTAACATTGACTCTCTTAAGGTTGGAGTAACATTCACTCTCTTAAGGTTGGAGTAACATTGACTCTCTCAACGTTGGAGTAACATTGACTCTATTAAGGTTGGAGTAACATTGAGTTTCTTAACGTTGGAGTAACATTGACTCTATTAAGGTTGGAGTAACATTGACTCTCTTAAGGTGGGAGTAACATTGACTCTCTTAAGGTGGGAGTAACATTGACTCTCTTACGTTTGGAGTAACATTGACTCTCTTAAGGTTGGAGTAACATTGACTTTCTTAAGGTTGGAGTGACATTGACTCTCTTAAGGTTCAAGTAACATTGACTCTCTTAAGGTTGGAGTAACATTGACTCTCTTAAGGTTGGAGTAACATTGACTCTCTTAAGGTTGGAGTAACCTTGACTCTCTTAAGGTTGGAGTAACTTTGACTCTCTTAAGGTTGGAGTAACCTTGACTCTCTTAAGGTGGGAGTAACCTTGACTCGCTTAAGGTTGGAGTAACATTGACTCTCTTAAGGTTGGAGTAACATTGACTCTCTTAAGGTGGGAGTAACTTTGACTCTCTTAAGGTGGGAGTTACATTGACTCTCTTAAGGTGGGAGTAACTTTGACTCTCTTAAGGTTGGAGTAACATTGACTCTCTTAAGGTGGGAGTAACATTGACTCTCTTAAGGTTGGAGTAACATTGACTCTCTTAAGGTTGGAGTAACATTGACTCTATTAAGGTTGGAGTAACATTGACTCTTAAGGTGGGAATAACATTCACTCTCTTAATGTTCAAGTAAAATTGACTCTCTTAATGTTGGAGTAACATTGACTCTCTTAAGGTGGGAGTAACATTGACTCTCTTAAGGTGGGAGTAACATTGACTCTCTTAAGGTGGGAGTAACATTGACTCTCTTAAGTTTGGAGTAACATTGACTCTCTTAAGGTGGGAGTAACATTGACTCTCTTAAGGTGGGAGTAACATTGACACTATTAAGGTGGGAGTAACATTGACTCTCTCTCAAGGTTGGAGTAACCTTGACTCTCTTAAGGTTGGAGTAACATTGACTCTATTAAGGTGGGATTAACATTGACTATTAAGGTTGGAGTAACCTTGACTCTCTTAAGGTTGGAGTAACATTGACTCTCTTAAGGTGGGAGTAACATTGACTCTCTTAAGGTTGGAGTAACATTGACTCTCTTAAGGTGGGAGTAACATTGACTCTCTTAAGGTTGGAGTAACATTGACTCTCTTAAGGTTGGAGTAACATTGACTCTTTTAAGGTGGGAGTAACATTGACTCTCTTAAGGTTGGAGTAACATTGACTCTTTTAAGGTGGGAGTAACATTGACTCTCTTAAGTTTGGAGTAACATTGACTCTCTTAAGGTGGGAGTATCATTGACTCTCTTAAGGTTTTAGTAACATTGACTCTCTTAAGGTTGGAGTAACATTCACTCTCTTAAGGTTGGAGTAACATTGACTCTCTTAACGTTGGAGTAACATTGACTCTATTAAGGTTGGAGTAACATTGACTCTATTAAGGTTGGAGTAACATTGAGTTTCTTAACGTTGGAGTAACATTGACTCTATTAAGGTTGGAGTAACATTGACTCTCTTAAGGTGGGAGTAACATTGACTCTTTTAAGGTGGGAGTAACATTGACTCTTATGTTTGGAGTAACATTGACTCTCTTAAGGTTGGAGTAACATTGAATCTCTTAAGGTTGGAGTAACATTGACTCTCTTAAGGTGGGAGTAACATTGACTCTCTTAAGGTGGGAGTAACATTGGCTCTCTTAAGTTGGGAGTAACAATGACTCTCTTAAGGTGGGAGTAACATTGACTCTCTTAAGGTGGGAGTGACATTGACTCTCTTAAGGTTCGAGTAACATTGACTCTCTTAAGGTTGGAGTAACATTGACTCTCTTAAGGTGGGAGAAACATTGACTCTCTTAAGGTTGGAGTAACATTGACTCTCTTATGGTTGGAGTAACCTTGACTCTCTCAAGGTTGGAGTAACCTTGACTCTCTTAAGGTTGGAGTAACATTGACTCTATTAAGGTGGGATTAACATTGACTATTGAGGTTGGAGTAACCTTGACTCTCTTAAGGTTGGAGTAACATTGACTCTCTTAAGGTGGGAGTAACATTGACTCTCTTAAGGTTGGAGTAACATTGACTCTCTTAAGGTGGGAGTAACATTGACTCTCTTAAGGTTGGAGTAACATTGACTCTTTTAAGGTGGGAGTAACATTGACTCTCTTAAGGTTAGAGAAACATTGACTCTCTTAAGGTTGGAGTAACATTGACTCTTAAGGTGGGAGTAACATTGACTCTCTTAAGGTTGGAGTAACATTGACTCTCTTAAGGTTGGAGTAACATTGACTCTCTTAAGGTTGGAGTAACATTGACTCTCTTATGGTTGGAGTAACATTGACTCTTTTAAGGTGGGAGTAACATTGACTCTCTTAAGGTTGGAGTAACATTGACTCTCTTAAGGGGGGAGTAACATTGACTCTCTTAAGTTTGGAGTAACATTGACTCTCTTAAGGTGGGAGTATCATTGACTCTCTTAAGGTTTTAGTAACATTGACTCTCTTAAGGTTGGAGTAACATTCACTCTCTTAAGGTTGGAGTAACATTGACTCTCTTAACGTTGGAGTAACATTGACTCTATTAAGGTTGGAGTAACATTGAGTTTCTTAAGGTGGGAGTAACATTGACTCTCTTAAGGTGGGAGTAACATTGACTCTCTTAAGGTGGGAGTAACATTGACTCTCTTAAGGTGGGAGTAACATTGACTCTTATGTTTGGAGTAACATTGACTCTCTTAAGGTTGGAGTAACATTGACTCTCTTAGGGTTGGAGTAACATTGACTCTCTTATGGTTGGAGTAACCTTGACTCTCTTAAGGTGGGAGTAACATTGACTCTCTTAAGGTTGGAGTAACATTGACTCTCTTAAGGTGGGAGTAACATTGACTCTCTTAAGGTGGGAGTAACATTGACTCTCTTAAGGTTGGAGTAACATTGACTCTCTTAAGGTTGGAGTAACATTGACTCTCTTAAGGTTTTAGTAACATTGACTCTCTTAAGGTTGGAGTAACATTCACTCTCTTAAGGTTGGAGTAACATTGACTCTCTTAAGGTGGGAGTAACATTGACTCTCTTAAGGTTGAAGTAACATTGACTCTATTAAGGTTGGAGTAACATTGACTCTTAAGGTGGAAGTAACATTGACTCTCTTAAGGTTGGAGTAACATTGACTCTCTTAAGGTTGGAGTAACATTGAATCTCTTAAGGTTGGAGTAACATTGACTCTCTTATGGTTGGAGTGACATTGACTCTCTTAAGGTGGGAGTAACATTGACTCTCTTAAGGTGGGAGTAACATTGACTCTATTAAGGTTGGAGTAACCATGACTCTCTTAAGGTTGGAGTAACATTGACTCTCTTAAGGGGGGAGTAACATTGACTCTCTTAAGGTGGGAGTAACATTGACTCTCTTAAGTTTGGAGTAACATTGACTCTCTTAAGGTGGGAGTAACATTGACTCTCTTAAGGTTTTAGTAACATTGACTCTCTTAAGGTTGGAGTAACATTCACTCTCTTAAGGTTGGAGTAACATTGACTCTCTCAACGTTGGAGTAACATTGACTCTATTAAGGTTGGAGTAACATTGAGTTTCTTAACGTTGGAGTAACATTGACTCTATTAAGGTTGGAGTAACATTGACTCTCTTAAGGTGGGAGTAACATTGACTCTCTTAAGGTGGGAGTAACATTGACTCTCTTACGTTTGGAGTAACATTGACTCTCTTAAGGTTGGAGTAACATTGACTTTCTTAAGGTTGGAGTGACATTGACTCTCTTAAGGTTCAAGTAACATTGACTCTCTTAAGGTTGGAGTAACATTGACTCTCTTAAGGTTGGAGTAACATTGACTCTCTTAAGGTTGGAGTAACCTTGACTCTCTTAAGGTTGGAGTAACTTTGACTCTCTTAAGGTTGGAGTAACCTTGACTCTCTTAAGGTGGGAGTAACCTTGACTCGCTTAAGGTTGGAGTAACATTGACTCTCTTAAGGTTGGAGTAACATTGACTCTCTTAAGGTGGGAGTAACTTTGACTCTCTTAAGGTGGGAGTTACATTGACTCTCTTAAGGTGGGAGTAACTTTGACTCTCTTAAGGTTGGAGTAACATTGACTCTCTTAAGGTGGGAGTAACATTGACTCTCTTAAGGTTGGAGTAACATTGACTCTCTTAAGGTTGGAGTAACATTGACTCTATTAAGGTTGGAGTAACATTGACTCTTAAGGTGGGAATAACATTCACTCTCTTAATGTTCAAGTAAAATTGACTCTCTTAATGTTGGAGTAACATTGACTCTCTTAAGGTGGGAGTAACATTGACTCTCTTAAGGTGGGAGTAACATTGACTCTCTTAAGGTGGGAGTAACATTGACTCTCTTAAGTTTGGAGTAACATTGACTCTCTTAAGGTGGGAGTAACATTGACTCTCTTAAGGTGGGAGTAACATTGACACTATTAAGGTGGGAGTAACATTGACTCTCTCTCAAGGTTGGAGTAACCTTGACTCTCTTAAGGTTGGAGTAACATTGACTCTATTAAGGTGGGATTAACATTGACTATTAAGGTTGGAGTAACCTTGACTCTCTTAAGGTTGGAGTAACATTGACTCTCTTAAGGTGGGAGTAACATTGACTCTCTTAAGGTTGGAGTAACATTGACTCTCTTAAGGTGGGAGTAACATTGACTCTCTTAAGGTTGGAGTAACATTGACTCTCTTAAGGTTGGAGTAACATTGACTCTTTTAAGGTGGGAGTAACATTGACTCTCTTAAGGTTGGAGTAACATTGACTCTTTTAAGGTGGGAGTAACATTGACTCTCTTAAGTTTGGAGTAACATTGACTCTCTTAAGGTGGGAGTATCATTGACTCTCTTAAGGTTTTAGTAACATTGACTCTCTTAAGGTTGGAGTAACATTCACTCTCTTAAGGTTGGAGTAACATTGACTCTCTTAACGTTGGAGTAACATTGACTCTATTAAGGTTGGAGTAACATTGACTCTATTAAGGTTGGAGTAACATTGAGTTTCTTAACGTTGGAGTAACATTGACTCTATTAAGGTTGGAGTAACATTGACTCTCTTAAGGTGGGAGTAACATTGACTCTTTTAAGGTGGGAGTAACATTGACTCTTATGTTTGGAGTAACATTGACTCTCTTAAGGTTGGAGTAACATTGAATCTCTTAAGGTTGGAGTAACATTGACTCTCTTAAGGTTGGAGTGACATTGACTCTCTTAAGGTGCGAGTAACATTGACTCTCTTAAGGTGGGAGTAACATTGGCTCTCTTAAGGTGGGAGTAACAATGACTCTCTTAAGGTGGGAGTAACATTGACTCTCTTAAGGTTCGAGTAACATTGACTCTCTTAAGGTTGGAGTAACATTGACTCTCTTAAGGTGGGAGAAACATTGACTCTCTTAAGGTTGGAGTAACATTGACTCTCTTATGGTTGGAGTAACCTTGACTCTCTCAAGGTTGGAGTAACCTTGACTCTCTTAAGGTTGGAGTAACATTGACTCTATTAAGGTGGGATTAACATTGACTATTAAGGTTGGAGTAACCTTGACTCTCTTAAGGTTGGAGTAACATTGACTCTCTTAAGGTGGGAGTAACATTGACTCTCTTAAGGTTGGAGTAACATTGACTCTCTTAAGGTGGGAGTAACATTGACTCTCTTAAGGTTGGAGTAACATTGACTCTTTTAAGGTGGGAGTAACATTGACTCTCTTAAGGTTAGAGAAACATTGACTCTCTTAAGGTTGGAGTAACATTGACTCTTAAGGTGGGAGTAACATTGACTCTCTTAAGGTTGGAGTAACATTGACTCTCTTAAGGTTGGAGTAACATTGACTCTCTTAAGGTTGGAGTAACATTGACTCTCTTATGGTTGGAGTAACATTGACTCTTTTAAGGTGGGAGTAACATTGACTCTCTTAAGGTTGGAGTAACATTGACTCTCTTAAGGGGGGAGTAACATTGACTCTCTTAAGTTTGGAGTAACATTGACTCTCTTAAGGTGGGAGTATCATTGACTCTCTTAAGGTTTTAGTAACATTGACTCTCTTAAGGTTGGAGTAACATTCACTCTCTTAAGGTTGGAGTAACATTGACTCTCTTAACGTTGGAGTAACATTGACTCTATTAAGGTTGGAGTAACATTGAGTTTCTTAAGGTGGGAGTAACATTGACTCTCTTAAGGTGGGAGTAACATTGACTCTCTTAAGGTGGGAGTAACATTGACTCTTATGTTTGGAGTAACATTGACTCTCTTAAGGTTGGAGTAACATTGACTCTCTTAGGGTTGGAGTAACATTGACTCTCTTATGGTTGGAGTAACCTTGACTCTCTTAAGGTGGGAGTAACATTGACTCTCTTAAGGTTGGAGTAACATTGACTCTCTTAAGGTGGGAGTAACATTGACTCTCTTAAGGTGGGAGTAACATTGACTCTCTTAAGGTTGGAGTAACATTGACTCTTTTAAGGTGGGAGTAACATTGACTCTCTTAAGGTTAGAGAAACATTGACTCTCTTAAGGTTGGAGTAACATTGACTCTTAAGGTGGGAGTAACATTGACTCTCTTAAGGTTGGAGTAACATTGACTCTCTTAAGGTTGGAGTAACATTGACTCTCTTAAGGTTGGAGTAACATTGACTCTCTTATGGTTGGAGTAACATTGACTCTTTTAAGGTGGGAGTAACATTGACTCTCTTAAGGTTGGAGTAACATTGACTCTCTTAAGGGGGGAGTAACATTGACTCTCTTAAGTTTGGAGTAACATTGACTCTCTTAAGGTGGGAGTATCATTGACTCTCTTAAGGTTTTAGTAACATTGACTCTCTTAAGGTTGGAGTAACATTCACTCTCTTAAGGTTGGAGTAACATTGACTCTCTTAACGTTGGAGTAACATTGACTCTATTAAGGTTGGAGTAACATTGAGTTTCTTAAGGTGGGAGTAACATTGACTCTCTTAAGGTGGGAGTAACATTGACTCTCTTAAGGTGGGAGTAACATTGACTCTCTTAAGGTGGGAGTAACATTGACTCTTATGTTTGGAGTAACATTGACTCTCTTAAGGTTGGAGTAACATTGACTCTCTTAGGGTTGGAGTAACATTGACTCTCTTATGGTTGGAGTAACCTTGACTCTCTTAAGGTGGGAGTAACATTGACTCTCTTAAGGTTGGAGTAACATTGACTCTCTTAAGGTGGGAGTAACATTGACTCTCTTAAGGTGGGAGTAACATTGACTCTCTTAAGGTTGGAGTAACATTGACTCTCTTAAGGTTGGAGTAACATTGACTCTCTTAAGGTTTTAGTAACATTGACTCTCTTAAGGTTGGAGTAACATTGACTCTCTTAAGGTTGGAGTAACATTGACTCTCTTAAGGTGGGAGTAACATTGACTCTCTTAAGGTTGAAGTAACATTGACTCTATTAAGGTTGGAGTAACATTGACTCTTAAGGTGGAAGTAACATTGACTCTCTTAAGGTTGGAGTAACATTGACTCTCTTAAGGTTGGAGTAACATTGAATCTCTTAAGGTTGGAGTAACATTGACTCTCTTATGGTTGGAGTGACATTGACTCTCTTAAGGTGGGAGTAACATTGACTCTCTTAAGGTGGGAGTAACATTGGCTCTCTTAAGGTGGGAGTAACATTGACTCTCTTAAGGTGGGAGTAACATTGACTCTCTTAAGGTTGGAGTAACATTGACTCTCTTAAGGTTGGAGTAACATTTACTCTCTTAAGGTGGGAGTAACATTGACTCTCTTAAGGTGGGAGTAACATTGACTCTCTTAAGGTGGGAGTAACATTGACTCTCTTAAGTTTGGAGTAACATTGACTCTCTTAAGGTGGGAGTAACATTGACTCTATTAAGGTTTTAGTAACATTGACTCTCTTAAGGTTGGAGTAACATTGACTCTCTTAAGGTGGGATTAACATTGACTCTCTTAAGGTGGGAGTAACATTGACTCTCTTAAGGTTGAAATAAACATTACTCTTAAGGTTGGAATAAATAAGACTCTCTTAAGGTTCGAGTAACATTGACTCTCTTAAGGTGGGAGTAACATTGACTCTCTTAAGGTGGGAGTAACAATGACTCTCTTAAGGTGGGAGTAACATTGACTCTCTTTAGGTGGGAGTAACATTGACTCTCTTAAGGTGGGAGTAACATTGACTCTCTTAAGGTTGAAATAAACATTACTCTTAAGGTTGGAATAAATAAGACTCTCTTAAGGTTGGAGTAACATTGACTCTCTTAAGGTTCAAGTAACATTGACTCTCTTAAGGTTGGAGTAACATTGACTCTCTTAAGGTTGGAGTAACCTTGACTCTCTTAAGGTTGGAGTAACATTGACTCTCTTAAGGTTGGAGTAACATTGACTCTATTATGGTTGGAGTAACATTGACTCTCTTAAGGTTGGAGTAACATTCACTCTCTTAAGGTTGGAGTAACATTGACTCTCTTAAGGTGGGAGTAACATTGACTCTCTTAAGGTTGAAGTAACATTGACTCTATTAAGGTTGGAGTAACATTGACTCTCTTAAGGTTGGAGTAACATTGACTCTCTTATGGTTGGAGTAACCTTGACTCTCTTAAGGTGGGAGTAACATTGACTCTCTTAAGGTTGGAGTAACATTGACTCTCTTAAGGTTGGAGTAACATTGACTCTCTTAACGTGGGAGTAACATTGACTCTCTTAAGGTTGGAGTAACATTGACTCTCTTAAGGTGGGAGTAACATTGACTCTCTTAAGGTGGGAGTAACATTGACTCTCTTAAGGTGGAAGTAACATTGACTCTCTTAAGGTGGGAGTAACACTGGCTCTCTTAAGGTGGGAGTAACATTGACTCTCTTAAGGTGGGAGTAACATTGACTCTCTTAAGGTGGGAGTAACATTGACTCTCTTAAGGTTGGAGTAACATTGACTCTCTTAAGGTTGGAGTAACATTGACTCTCTTAACGTGGGAGTAACATTGACTCTCTTAAGGTTGGAGTAACATTGACTCTCTTAAGGTGGGAGTAACATTGACTCTCTTAAGGTTGAAGTAACATTGACTCTATTAAGGCTGGAGTAACATTGACTCTCTTAATGTTGGAGTAACATTGACTCTCTTAAGGTTGGAGTAATATTGACTCACTTAAGGTTGAAGTAACATTGACTCTCTTATGGTTGGAGTAACCTTGACTCTCTTATGGTGGGAGTAACATTGACTCTCTTAAGGTGGGAGTAACATTGACTCTCTTAAGGTGGGAGTAACATTGACTCTCTTAAGGTGGGAGTAACACTGGCTCTCTTAAGGTGGGAGTAACATTGACTCTCTTATGGTTGGAGTAACCTTGACTCTCTTAAGGTGGGAGTAACATTGACTCTCTTAAGGTTGGAGTAACATTGACTCTCTTAAGGTTGGAGTAACATTGACTCTCTTAACGTGGGAGTAACATTGACTCTCTTAAGGTTGGAGTAACATTGACTCTCTTAAGGTGGGAGTAACATTGACTCTCTTAAGGTTGAAGTAACATTGACTCTATTAAGGCTGGAGTAACATTGACTCTCTTAATGTTGGAGTAACATTGACTCTCTTAAGGTTGGAGTAATATTGACTCACTTAAGGTTGAAGTAACATTGACTCTCTTATGGTTGGAGTAACCTTGACTCTCTTATGGTGGGAGTAACATTGACTCTCTTAAGGTGGGAGTAACATTGACTCTCTTAAGGTTGGAGTAACATTGACTCTCTTAAGGTTGGAGTAACATTGACTCTCTTAAGGTTGGAGTAACATTGACTCTCTTATGGTTGGAGTAACCTTGACTCTCTTAAGGTGGGAGTAACATTGACTCTCTTAAGGTTGGAGTAACATTGACTCTCTTAAGGTTGGAGTAACATTGACTCTCTTAACGTGGGAGTAACATTGACTCTCTTAAGGTTGGAGTAACATTGACTCTCTTAAGTTGGGAGTAACATTGACTCTCTTAAGGTTGAAGTAACATTGACTCTATTAAGGCTGGAGTAACATTGACTCTCTTAATGTTGGAGTAACATTGACTCTCTTAAGGTTGGAGTAATATTGACTCACTTAAGGTTGAAGTAACATTGACTCTCTTATGGTTGGAGTAACCTTGACTCTCTTATGGTGGGAGTAACATTGACTCTCTTAAGGTGGGAGTAACATTGACTCTCTTAAGGTTGGAGTAACATTGACTCTCTTAAGGTTGGAGTAAAATTGACTCTCTTAAGGTGGGAGTAACATTGACTCTCTTAAGGTGGGAGTAATATTGACTCTCTTAAGCTTTTAGTAACATTGACTCTCTTAAGGTTGGAGTAACATTCACTCTCTTAAGGTTGGAGTAACATTGACTCTCTTAAGGTTGGAGTAACATTGACTCTCTTAAGGTTCGAGTAACATTGACTCTCTTAAGGGGGGAGTAACATTGACTCTCTTAAGGTTGGAGTAACCTTGACTCTCTTAAGGTGGGAGTAACCTTTACTCTCTTAAGGTTGGAGTGAAATTGACTCTCTTAAGGTGGGAGTAACATTGACTCTCTTAAGGTGGGAGTAACATTGACTCTCTTATGTATGGAGTAACATTGAATCTCTTAAGGTTGGAGTAACATTGACTCTCTTAAGTTTGGAGTAAAATTGACTCTCTTATGTTTGGAGTAACATTGACTCTCTTAAGGTTTTAGTAACATTGACTCTCTTAAGGTTGGAGTAACATTCACTCTCTTAAGGTTTGAGTAACATTGACTCTCTTAACGTTGGAGTAACATTGACTCTATTAAGGTTGGAGTAACATTGACTCTCTTAAGGTGGGAGTAACATTGACTCTCTTAAGGTGGGAGTAACATTGACTGTCTTATGTTTGGAGTAACATTGACTCTCTTAAGGCTGGAGTAACATTGACTCTCTTAAGGATGGAGTAACATTGACTCTCTTAAGGTTGGAGTGACATTGACTCTCTTAAGGTTGGAGTAACATTGACTCTCTTAAGGTTGGAGTAACATTGACTCTCTTAAGGTTTTAGTAACATTGACTCTCTTATGGTGGGAGTAACATTGACTCTCTTAAGGTTGGAGTAACATTGACTCTCTTAAGGTTTAAATAAACATTACTCTTAAGGTTGGAATAAATAAGACTCTCTTAAGGTTGGAGTAACATTGACTCTCTTAAGGTGGGAGTAACATTGACTCTCTTAAGGTTTTAGTAACATTGACTCTCTTAAGTTTGGAGTAACATTGACTCTCTTAAGGTGGGAGTAATATTGACTCTCTTAAGCTTTTAGTAACATTGACTCTCTTAAGGTTGGAGTAACATTCACTCTCTTAAGGTTGGAGTAACATTGACTCTCTTAAGGTGGGAGTAACATTGACTCTCTTAAGGTGGGAGTAACATTGACTCTCTTAAGGTTGGAGTAACATTGACTCTCTTTAGGTGGGAGTAACATTGACTCTCTTAAAGTGGGAGTAACATTGACTCTCTTAAGGTTTAAATAAACATTACTCTTAAGGTTGGAATAAATAAGACTCTCTTAAGGTTGGAGTAACATTGACTCTCTTAAGGTGGGAGTAACATTGACTCTCTTAAGGTTTTAGTAACATTGACTCTCTTAAGTTTGGAGTAACATTGACTCTCTTAAGGTGGGAGTAATATTGACTCTCTTAAGCTTTTAGTAACATTGACTCTCTTAAGGTTGGAGTAACATTCACTCTCTTAAGGTTGGAGTAACATTGACTCTCTTAAGGTTCGAGTAACATTGACTCTCTTAAGGTTCGAGTAACATTGACTCTCTTAAGGGGGGAGTAACATTGACTCTCTTAAGGTTGGAGTAACATTGACTCTCTTAAGGTGGGAGTAACATTGACTCTCTTAAGGTGGGAGTAACCTTTACTCTCTTAAGGTTGGAGTAACATTGACTCTCTTAAGGTTGGAGTAACATTGACTCTCTTAAGGTTGGAGTAACATTGACTCTCTTAAGGTGGGAGTAACATTGACTTTCTTAAGGTGGGAGTAACCTTTACTCTCTTAAGGTTGGAGTAACATTGACTTTCTTAAGGTTGGAGTGACATTGACTCTCTTAAGGTTCAAGTAACATTGACTCTCTTAAGGTTGGAGTAACATTGACTCTCTTAAGGTTGGAGTAACATTGACTCTCTTAAGGTTGGAGTAACCTTGACTCTCTTAAGGTTGGAGTAACTTTGACTCTCTTAAGGTTGGAGTAACCTTGACTCTCTTAAGGTGGGAGTAACCTTGACTCGCTTAAGGTTGGAGTAACATTGACTCTCTTAAGGTTGGAGTAACATTGACTCTCTTAAGGTGGGAGTAACTTTGACTCTCTTAAGGTGGGAGTTACATTGACTCTCTTAAGGTGGGAGTAACTTTGACTCTCTTAAGGTTGGAGTAACATTGACTCTCTTAAGGTGGGAGTAACATTGACTCTCTTAAGGTTGGAGTAACATTGACTCTCTTAAGGTTGGAGTAACATTGACTCTATTAAGGTTGGAGTAACATTGACTCTTAAGGTGGGAATAACATTCACTCTCTTAATGTTCAAGTAAAATTGACTCTCTTAATGTTGGAGTAACATTGACTCTCTTAAGGTGGGAGTAACATTGACTCTCTTAAGGTGGGAGTAACATTGACTCTCTTAAGGTGGGAGTAACATTGACTCTCTTAAGTTTGGAGTAACATTGACTCTCTTAAGATGGGAGTAACATTGACTCTCTTAAGGTGGGAGTAACATTGACACTATTAAGGTGGGAGTAACATTGACTCTCTCTCAAGGTTGGAGTAACCTTGACTCTCTTAAGGTTGGAGTAACATTGACTCTATTAAGGTGGGATTAACATTGACTATTAAGGTTGGAGTAACCTTGACTCTCTTAAGGTTGGAGTAACATTGACTCTCTTAAGGTGGGAGTAACATTGACTCTCTTAAGGTTGGAGTAACATTGACTCTCTTAAGGTGGGAGTAACATTGACTCTCTTAAGGTTGGAGTAACATTGACTCTCTTAAGGTTGGAGTAACATTGACTCTTTTAAGGTTGGAGTAACATTGACTCTTTTAAGGTGGGAGTAACATTGACTCTCTTAAGTTTGGAGTAACATTGACTCTCTTAAGGTGGGAGTATCATTGACTCTCTTAAGGTTTTAGTAACATTGACTCTCTTAAGGTTGGAGTAACATTCACTCTCTTAAGGTTGGAGTAACATTGACTCTCTTAACGTTGGAGTAACATTGACTCTATTAAGGTTGGAGTAACATTGACTCTATTAAGGTTGGAGTAACATTGAGTTTCTTAACGTTGGAGTAACATTGACTCTATTAAGGTTGGAGTAACATTGACTCTCTTAAGGTGGGAGTAACATTGACTCTTTTAAGGTGGGAGTAACATTGACTCTTATGTTTGGAGTAACATTGACTCTCTTAAGGTTGGAGTAACATTGAATCTCTTAAGGTTGGAGTAACATTGACTCTCTTAAGGTGGGAGTAACATTGACTCTCTTAAGGTTGGAGTAACATTGACTCTCTTAAGGTTGGAGTAACATTGACTCTCTTAAGGTTTTAGTAACATTGACTCTCTTATGGTGGGAGTAACATTGACTCTCTTAAGGTTGGAGTAACATTGACTCTCTTAAGGTTTAAATAAACATTACTCTTAAGGTTGGAATAAATAAGACTCTCTTAAGGTTGGAGTAACATTGACTCTCTTAAGGTGGGAGTAACATTGACTCTCTTAAGGTTTTAGTAACATTGACTCTCTTAAGTTTGGAGTAACATTGACTCTCTTAAGGTGGGAGTAATATTGACTCTCTTAAGCTTTTAGTAACATTGACTCTCTTAAGGTTGGAGTAACATTCACTCTCTTAAGGTTGGAGTAACATTGACTCTCTTAAGGTGGGAGTAACATTGACTCTCTTAAGGTGGGAGTAACATTGACTCTCTTAAGGTTGGAGTAACATTGACTCTCTTTAGGTGGGAGTAACATTGACTCTCTTAAAGTGGGAGTAACATTGACTCTCTTAAGGTTTAAATAAACATTACTCTTAAGGTTGGAATAAATAAGACTCTCTTAAGGTTGGAGTAACATTGACTCTCTTAAGGTGGGAGTAACATTGACTCTCTTAAGGTTTTAGTAACATTGACTCTCTTAAGTTTGGAGTAACATTGACTCTCTTAAGGTGGGAGTAATATTGACTCTCTTAAGCTTTTAGTAACATTGACTCTCTTAAGGTTGGAGTAACATTCACTCTCTTAAGGTTGGAGTAACATTGACTCTCTTAAGGTTCGAGTAACATTGACTCTCTTAAGGTTCGAGTAACATTGACTCTCTTAAGGGGGGAGTAACATTGACTCTCTTAAGGTTGGAGTAACATTGACTCTCTTAAGGTGGGAGTAACATTGACTCTCTTAAGGTGGGAGTAACCTTTACTCTCTTAAGGTTGGAGTAACATTGACTCTCTTAAGGTTGGAGTAACATTGACTCTCTTAAGGTTGGAGTAACATTGACTCTCTTAAGGTGGGAGTAACATTGACTTTCTTAAGGTGGGAGTAACCTTTACTCTCTTAAGGTTGGAGTAACATTGACTTTCTTAAGGTTGGAGTGACATTGACTCTCTTAAGGTTCAAGTAACATTGACTCTCTTAAGGTTGGAGTAACATTGACTCTCTTAAGGTTGGAGTAACATTGACTCTCTTAAGGTTGGAGTAACCTTGACTCTCTTAAGGTTGGAGTAACTTTGACTCTCTTAAGGTTGGAGTAACCTTGACTCTCTTAAGGTGGGAGTAACCTTGACTCGCTTAAGGTTGGAGTAACATTGACTCTCTTAAGGTTGGAGTAACATTGACTCTCTTAAGGTGGGAGTAACTTTGACTCTCTTAAGGTGGGAGTTACATTGACTCTCTTAAGGTGGGAGTAACTTTGACTCTCTTAAGGTTGGAGTAACATTGACTCTCTTAAGGTGGGAGTAACATTGACTCTCTTAAGGTTGGAGTAACATTGACTCTCTTAAGGTTGGAGTAACATTGACTCTATTAAGGTTGGAGTAACATTGACTCTTAAGGTGGGAATAACATTCACTCTCTTAATGTTCAAGTAAAATTGACTCTCTTAATGTTGGAGTAACATTGACTCTCTTAAGGTGGGAGTAACATTGACTCTCTTAAGGTGGGAGTAACATTGACTCTCTTAAGGTGGGAGTAACATTGACTCTCTTAAGTTTGGAGTAACATTGACTCTCTTAAGGTGGGAGTAACATTGACTCTCTTAAGGTGGGAGTAACATTGACACTATTAAGGTGGGAGTAACATTGACTCTCTCTCAAGGTTGGAGTAACCTTGACTCTCTTAAGGTTGGAGTAACATTGACTCTATTAAGGTGGGATTAACATTGACTATTAAGGTTGGAGTAACCTTGACTCTCTTAAGGTTGGAGTAACATTGACTCTCTTAAGGTGGGAGTAACATTGACTCTCTTAAGGTTGGAGTAACATTGACTCTCTTAAGGTGGGAGTAACATTGACTCTCTTAAGGTTGGAGTAACATTGACTCTCTTAAGGTTGGAGTAACATTGACTCTTTTAAGGTTGGAGTAACATTGACTCTTTTAAGGTGGGAGTAACATTGACTCTCTTAAGTTTGGAGTAACATTGACTCTCTTAAGGTGGGAGTATCATTGACTCTCTTAAGGTTTTAGTAACATTGACTCTCTTAAGGTTGGAGTAACATTCACTCTCTTAAGGTTGGAGTAACATTGACTCTCTTAACGTTGGAGTAACATTGACTCTATTAAGGTTGGAGTAACATTGACTCTATTAAGGTTGGAGTAACATTGAGTTTCTTAACGTTGGAGTAACATTGACTCTATTAAGGTTGGAGTAACATTGACTCTCTTAAGGTGGGAGTAACATTGACTCTTTTAAGGTGGGAGTAACATTGACTCTTATGTTTGGAGTAACATTGACTCTCTTAAGGTTGGAGTAACATTGAATCTCTTAAGGTTGGAGTAACATTGACTCTCTTAAGGTGGGAGTAACATTGACTCTCTTAAGGTGGGAGTAACATTGGCTCTCTTAAGTTGGGAGTAACAATGACTCTCTTAAGGTGGGAGTAACATTGACTCTCTTAAGGTGGGAGTGACATTGACTCTCTTAAGGTTCGAGTAACATTGACTCTCTTAAGGTTGGAGTAACATTGACTCTCTTAAGGTGGGAGAAACATTGACTCTCTTAAGGTTGGAGTAACATTGACTCTCTTATGGTTGGAGTAACCTTGACTCTCTCAAGGTTGGAGTAACCTTGACTCTCTTAAGGTTGGAGTAACATTGACTCTATTAAGGTGGGATTAACATTGACTATTGAGGTTGGAGTAACCTTGACTCTCTTAAGGTTGGAGTAACATTGACTCTCTTAAGGTGGGAGTAACATTGACTCTCTTAAGGTTGGAGTAACATTGACTCTCTTAAGGTGGGAGTAACATTGACTCTCTTAAGGTTGGAGTAACATTGACTCTTTTAAGGTGGGAGTAACATTGACTCTCTTAAGGTTAGAGAAACATTGACTCTCTTAAGGTTGGAGTAACATTGACTCTTAAGGTGGGAGTAACATTGACTCTCTTAAGGTTGGAGTAACATTGACTCTCTTAAGGTTGGAGTAACATTGACTCTCTTAAGGTTGGAGTAACATTGACTCTCTTATGGTTGGAGTAACATTGACTCTTTTAAGGTGGGAGTAACATTGACTCTCTTAAGGTTGGAGTAACATTGACTCTCTTAAGGGGGGAGTAACATTGACTCTCTTAAGTTTGGAGTAACATTGACTCTCTTAAGGTGGGAGTATCATTGACTCTCTTAAGGTTTTAGTAACATTGACTCTCTTAAGGTTGGAGTAACATTCACTCTCTTAAGGTTGGAGTAACATTGACTCTCTTAACGTTGGAGTAACATTGACTCTATTAAGGTTGGAGTAACATTGAGTTTCTTAAGGTGGGAGTAACATTGACTCTCTTAAGGTGGGAGTAACATTGACTCTCTTAAGGTGGGAGTAACATTGACTCTCTTAAGGTGGGAGTAACATTGACTCTTATGTTTGGAGTAACATTGACTCTCTTAAGGTTGGAGTAACATTGACTCTCTTAGGGTTGGAGTAACATTGACTCTCTTATGGTTGGAGTAACCTTGACTCTCTTAAGGTGGGAGTAACATTGACTCTCTTAAGGTTGGAGTAACATTGACTCTCTTAAGGTGGGAGTAACATTGACTCTCTTAAGGTGGGAGTAACATTGACTCTCTTAAGGTTGGAGTAACATTGACTCTCTTAAGGTTGGAGTAACATTGACTCTCTTAAGGTTTTAGTAACATTGACTCTCTTAAGGTTGGAGTAACATTCACTCTCTTAAGGTTGGAGTAACATTGACTCTCTTAAGGTGGGAGTAACATTGACTCTCTTAAGGTTGAAGTAACATTGACTCTATTAAGGTTGGAGTAACATTGACTCTTAAGGTGGAAGTAACATTGACTCTCTTAAGGTTGGAGTAACATTGACTCTCTTAAGGTTGGAGTAACATTGAATCTCTTAAGGTTGGAGTAACATTGACTCTCTTATGGTTGGAGTGACATTGACTCTCTTAAGGTGGGAGTAACATTGACTCTCTTAAGGTGGGAGTAACATTGACTCTATTAAGGTTGGAGTAACCATGACTCTCTTAAGGTTGGAGTAACATTGACTCTCTTAAGGGGGGAGTAACATTGACTCTCTTAAGGTGGGAGTAACATTGACTCTCTTAAGTTTGGAGTAACATTGACTCTCTTAAGGTGGGAGTAACATTGACTCTCTTAAGGTTTTAGTAACATTGACTCTCTTAAGGTTGGAGTAACATTCACTCTCTTAAGGTTGGAGTAACATTGACTCTCTCAACGTTGGAGTAACATTGACTCTATTAAGGTTGGAGTAACATTGAGTTTCTTAACGTTGGAGTAACATTGACTCTATTAAGGTTGGAGTAACATTGACTCTCTTAAGGTGGGAGTAACATTGACTCTCTTAAGGTGGGAGTAACATTGACTCTCTTACGTTTGGAGTAACATTGACTCTCTTAAGGTTGGAGTAACATTGACTTTCTTAAGGTTGGAGTGACATTGACTCTCTTAAGGTTCAAGTAACATTGACTCTCTTAAGGTTGGAGTAACATTGACTCTCTTAAGGTTGGAGTAACATTGACTCTCTTAAGGTTGGAGTAACCTTGACTCTCTTAAGGTTGGAGTAACTTTGACTCTCTTAAGGTTGGAGTAACCTTGACTCTCTTAAGGTGGGAGTAACCTTGACTCGCTTAAGGTTGGAGTAACATTGACTCTCTTAAGGTTGGAGTAACATTGACTCTCTTAAGGTGGGAGTAACTTTGACTCTCTTAAGGTGGGAGTTACATTGACTCTCTTAAGGTGGGAGTAACTTTGACTCTCTTAAGGTTGGAGTAACATTGACTCTCTTAAGGTGGGAGTAACATTGACTCTCTTAAGGTTGGAGTAACATTGACTCTCTTAAGGTTGGAGTAACATTGACTCTATTAAGGTTGGAGTAACATTGACTCTTAAGGTGGGAATAACATTCACTCTCTTAATGTTCAAGTAAAATTGACTCTCTTAATGTTGGAGTAACATTGACTCTCTTAAGGTGGGAGTAACATTGACTCTCTTAAGGTGGGAGTAACATTGACTCTCTTAAGGTGGGAGTAACATTGACTCTCTTAAGTTTGGAGTAACATTGACTCTCTTAAGGTGGGAGTAACATTGACTCTCTTAAGGTGGGAGTAACATTGACACTATTAAGGTGGGAGTAACATTGACTCTCTCTCAAGGTTGGAGTAACCTTGACTCTCTTAAGGTTGGAGTAACATTGACTCTATTAAGGTGGGATTAACATTGACTATTAAGGTTGGAGTAACCTTGACTCTCTTAAGGTTGGAGTAACATTGACTCTCTTAAGGTGGGAGTAACATTGACTCTCTTAAGGTTGGAGTAACATTGACTCTCTTAAGGTGGGAGTAACATTGACTCTCTTAAGGTTGGAGTAACATTGACTCTCTTAAGGTTGGAGTAACATTGACTCTTTTAAGGTGGGAGTAACATTGACTCTCTTAAGGTTGGAGTAACATTGACTCTTTTAAGGTGGGAGTAACATTGACTCTCTTAAGTTTGGAGTAACATTGACTCTCTTAAGGTGGGAGTATCATTGACTCTCTTAAGGTTTTAGTAACATTGACTCTCTTAAGGTTGGAGTAACATTCACTCTCTTAAGGTTGGAGTAACATTGACTCTCTTAACGTTGGAGTAACATTGACTCTATTAAGGTTGGAGTAACATTGACTCTATTAAGGTTGGAGTAACATTGAGTTTCTTAACGTTGGAGTAACATTGACTCTATTAAGGTTGGAGTAACATTGACTCTCTTAAGGTGGGAGTAACATTGACTCTTTTAAGGTGGGAGTAACATTGACTCTTATGTTTGGAGTAACATTGACTCTCTTAAGGTTGGAGTAACATTGAATCTCTTAAGGTTGGAGTAACATTGACTCTCTTAAGGTTGGAGTGACATTGACTCTCTTAAGGTGGGAGTAACATTGACTCTCTTAAGGTGGGAGTAACATTGGCTCTCTTAAGGTGGGAGTAACAATGACTCTCTTAAGGTGGGAGTAACATTGACTCTCTTAAGGTTCGAGTAACATTGACTCTCTTAAGGTTGGAGTAACATTGACTCTCTTAAGGTGGGAGAAACATTGACTCTCTTAAGGTTGGAGTAACATTGACTCTCTTATGGTTGGAGTAACCTTGACTCTCTCAAGGTTGGAGTAACCTTGACTCTCTTAAGGTTGGAGTAACATTGACTCTATTAAGGTGGGATTAACATTGACTATTAAGGTTGGAGTAACCTTGACTCTCTTAAGGTTGGAGTAACATTGACTCTCTCAACGTTGGAGTAACATTGACTCTATTAAGGTTGGAGTAACATTGAGTTTCTTAACGTTGGAGTAACATTGACTCTATTAAGGTTGGAGTAACATTGACTCTCTTAAGGTGGGAGTAACATTGACTCTCTTAAGGTGGGAGTAACATTGACTCTCTTACGTTTGGAGTAACATTGACTCTCTTAAGGTTGGAGTAACATTGACTTTCTTAAGGTTGGAGTGACATTGACTCTCTTAAGGTTCAAGTAACATTGACTCTCTTAAGGTTGGAGTAACATTGACTCTCTTAAGGTTGGAGTAACATTGACTCTCTTAAGGTTGGAGTAACCTTGACTCTCTTAAGGTTGGAGTAACTTTGACTCTCTTAAGGTTGGAGTAACCTTGACTCTCTTAAGGTGGGAGTAACCTTGACTCGCTTAAGGTTGGAGTAACATTGACTCTCTTAAGGTTGGAGTAACATTGACTCTCTTAAGGTGGGAGTAACTTTGACTCTCTTAAGGTGGGAGTTACATTGACTCTCTTAAGGTGGGAGTAACATTGACTCTCTTAAGGTTGAAATAAACATTACTCTTAAGGTTGGAATAAATAAGACTCTCTTAAGGTTCGAGTAACATTGACTCTCTTAAGGTGGGAGTAACATTGACTCTCTTAAGGTGGGAGTAACAATGACTCTCTTAAGGTGGGAGTAACATTGACTCTCTTTAGGTGGGAGTAACATTGACTCTCTTAAGGTGGGAGTAACATTGACTCTCTTAAGGTTGAAATAAACATTACTCTTAAGGTTGGAATAAATAAGACTCTCTTAAGGTTGGAGTAACATTGACTCTCTTAAGGTTCAAGTAACATTGAGTCTCTTAAGGTTGGAGTAACATTGACTCTCTTAAGGTTGGAGTAACCTTGACTCTCTTAAGGTTGGAGTAACATTGACTCTCTTAAGGTTGGAGTAACATTGACTCTATTATGGTTGGAGTAACATTGACTCTCTTAAGGTTGGAGTAACATTCACTCTCTTAAGGTTGGAGTAACATTGACTCTCTTAAGGTGGGAGTAACATTGACTCTCTTAAGGTTGAAGTAACATTGACTCTATTAAGGTTGGAGTAACATTGACTCTCTTAAGGTTGGAGTAACATTGACTCTCTTATGGTTGGAGTAACCTTGACTCTCTTAAGGTGGGAGTAACATTGACTCTCTTAAGGTTGGAGTAACATTGACTCTCTTAAGGTTGGAGTAACATTGACTCTCTTAACGTGGGAGTAACATTGACTCTCTTAAGGTTGGAGTAACATTGACTCTCTTAAGGTGGGAGTAACATTGACTCTCTTAAGGTGGGAGTAACATTGACTCTCTTAAGGTGGGAGTAACATTGACTCTCTTAAGGTGGGAGTAACACTGGCTCTCTTAAGGTGGGAGTAACATTGACTCTCTTAAGGTGGGAGTAACATTGACTCTCTTAAGGTGGGAGTAACATTGACTCTCTTAAGGTTGGAGTAACATTGACTCTCTTAAGGTTGGAGTAACATTGACTCTCTTAACGTGGGAGTAACATTGACTCTCTTAAGGTTGGAGTAACATTGACTCTCTTAAGGTGGGAGTAACATTGACTCTCTTAAGGTTGAAGTAACATTGACTCTATTAAGGCTGGAGTAACATTGACTCTCTTAATGTTGGAGTAACATTGACTCTCTTAAGGTTGGAGTAATATTGACTCACTTAAGGTTGAAGTAACATTGACTCTCTTATGGTTGGAGTAACCTTGACTCTCTTATGGTGGGAGTAACATTGACTCTCTTAAGGTGGGAGTAACATTGACTCTCTTAAGGTGGGAGTAACATTGACTCTCTTAAGGTGGGAGTAACACTGGCTCTCTTAAGGTGGGAGTAACATTGACTCTCTTATGGTTGGAGTAACCTTGACTCTCTTAAGGTGGGAGTAACATTGACTCTCTTAAGGTTGGAGTAACATTGACTCTCTTAAGGTTGGAGTAACATTGACTCTCTTAACGTGGGAGTAACATTGACTCTCTTAAGGTTGGAGTAACATTGACTCTCTTAAGGTGGGAGTAACATTGACTCTCTTAAGGTTGAAGTAACATTGACTCTATTAAGGCTGGAGTAACATTGACTCTCTTAATGTTGGAGTAACATTGACTCTCTTAAGGTTGGAGTAATATTGACTCACTTAAGGTTGAAGTAACATTGACTCTCTTATGGTTGGAGTAACCTTGACTCTCTTATGGTGGGAGTAACATTGACTCTCTTAAGGTGGGAGTAACATTGACTCTCTTAAGGTTGGAGTAACATTGACTCTCTTAAGGTTGGAGTAACATTGACTCTCTTAAGGTTGGAGTAACATTGACTCTCTTATGGTTGGAGTAACCTTGACTCTCTTAAGGTGGGAGTAACATTGACTCTCTTAAGGTTGGAGTAACATTGACTCTCTTAAGGTTGGAGTAACATTGACTCTCTTAACGTGGGAGTAACATTGACTCTCTTAAGGTTGGAGTAACATTGACTCTCTTAAGTTGGGAGTAACATTGACTCTCTTAAGGTTGAAGTAACATTGACTCTATTAAGGCTGGAGTAACATTGACTCTCTTAATGTTGGAGTAACATTGACTCTCTTAAGGTTGGAGTAATATTGACTCACTTAAGGTTGAAGTAACATTGACTCTCTTATGGTTGGAGTAACCTTGACTCTCTTATGGTGGGAGTAACATTGACTCTCTTAAGGTGGGAGTAACATTGACTCTCTTAAGGTTGGAGTAACATTGACTCTCTTAAGGTTGGAGTAAAATTGACTCTCTTAAGGTGGGAGTAACATTGACTCTCTTAAGGTGGGAGTAATATTGACTCTCTTAAGCTTTTAGTAACATTGACTCTCTTAAGGTTCGAGTAACATTGACTCTCTTAAGGGGGGAGTAACATTGACTCTCTTAAGGTTGGAGTAACCTTGACTCTCTTAAGGTGGGAGTAACCTTTACTCTCTTAAGGTTGGAGTGAAATTGACTCTCTTAAGGTGGGAGTAACATTGACTCTCTTAAGGTGGGAGTAACATTGACTCTCTTATGTATGGAGTAACATTGAATCTCTTAAGGTTGGAGTAACATTGACTCTCTTAAGTTTGGAGTAAAATTGACTCTCTTATGTTTGGAGTAACATTGACTCTCTTAAGGTTTTAGTAACATTGACTCTCTTAAGGTTGGAGTAACATTCACTCTCTTAAGGTTTGAGTAACATTGACTCTCTTAACGTTGGAGTAACATTGACTCTATTAAGGTTGGAGTAACATTGACTCTCTTAAGGTGGGAGTAACATTGACTCTCTTAAGGTGGGAGTAACATTGACTGTCTTATGTTTGGAGTAACATTGACTCTCTTAAGGCTGGAGTAACATTGACTCTCTTAAGGATGGAGTAACATTGACTCTCTTAAGGTTGGAGTGACATTGACTCTCTTAAGGTTGGAGTAACATTGACTCTCTTAAGGTTGGAGTAACATTGACTCTCTTAAGGTTTTAGTAACATTGACTCTCTTAAGGTGGGAGTAACATTGACTCTCTTAAGGTTGGAGTAACATTGACTCTCTTAAGGTTTAAATAAACATTACTCTTAAGGTTGGAATAAATAAGACTCTCTTAAGGTTGGAGTAACATTGACTCTCTTAAGGTGGGAGTAACATTGACTCTCTTAAGGTTTTAGTAACATTGACTCTCTTAAGTTTGGAGTAACATTGACTCTCTTAAGGTGGGAGTAATATTGACTCTCTTAAGCTTTTAGTAACATTGACTCTCTTAAGGTTGGAGTAACATTCACTCTCTTAAGGTTGGAGTAACATTGACTCTCTTAAGGTTCGAGTAACATTGACTCTCTTAAGATTCGAGTAACATTGACTCTCTTAAGGTTGGAGTAACATTGACTCTCTTAAGGTTGGAGTATCCTTGACTCTCTTAAGGTGGGAGTAACATTGACTCTCTTAAGGTGGGAGTAACATTGACTCTCTTAAGGTGGGAGTAACATTGACTCTCTTTAGGTGGGAGTAACATTGACTCTCTTAAGGTTGGAGTAACATTGACTCTCTTAAGGTGGGAGTAACATTGACTCTCTTAAGGTGGGAGTAACATTGACTCTCTTAAGGTTGGAGTAACATTGACTCTCTTTAGGTGGGAGTAACATTGACTCTCTTAAAGTGGGAGTAACATTGACTCTCTTAAGGTTTAAATAAACATTACTCTTAAGGTTGGAATAAATAAGACTCTCTTAAGGTTGGAGTAACATTGACTCTCTTAAGGTGGGAGTAACATTGACTCTCTTAAGGTTTTAGTAACATTGACTCTCTTAAGTTTGGAGTAACATTGACTCTCTTAAGGTGGGAGTAATATTGACTCTCTTAAGCTTTTAGTAACATTGACTCTCTTAAGGTTGGAGTAACATTCACTCTCTTAAGGTTGGAGTAACATTGACTCTCTTAAGGTTCGAGTAACATTGACTCTCTTAAGGTTCGAGTAACATTGACTCTCTTAAGGGGGGAGTAACATTGACTCTCTTAAGGTTGGAGTAACATTGACTCTCTTAAGGTGGGAGTAACATTGACTCTCTTAAGGTGGGAGTAACCTTTACTCTCTTAAGGTTGGAGTAACATTGACTCTCTTAAGGTTGGAGTAACATTGACTCTCTTAAGGTGGGAGTAACATTGACTTTCTTAAGGTGGGAGTAACCTTTACTCTCTTAAGGTTGGAGTAACATTGACTCTCTTAAGGTTGGAGTAACATTGACTATCTTAAGGTTGGAGTAACCTTGACTCTCTTAAGGTGGGAGTAACATTGACTCTCTTAAGGTTTAAATAAACATTACTCTTAAGGTTGGAATAAATAAGACTCTCTTAAGGTTGGAGTAACATTGACTCTCTTAAGGTGGGAGTAACATTGACTCTCTTAAGGTGGGAGTAACATTGACTCTCTTAAGGTGGGAGTAACATTGACACTCTTAAGGTGGGAGTAACATTGACTCTCTTAAGGTTGGAGTAACATTGACTGTCTTAAGATGGGAGTAACATTGACTCTCTTAAGGTGGGAGTAACATTGACTCTCTTAAGGTTGGAGTAACATTGACTCTCTTAACGTTGGAGTAACATTGACTCTATTAAGGTTGGAGTAACATTGACTCTCTTAAGGTGGGAGTAACATTGACTCTCTTATGTTTGGAGTAACATTGACTCTCTTAAGGTTGGAGTAACATTGACTCTCTTAAGGATGGAGTAACATTGACTCTCTTAAGGTTGGAGTGACATTGACTCTCTTAAGGTTGTAGTAACATTGACTCTCTTAAGGTTGGAGTAACATTGACTCCCTTAAGGTGGGAGTAACATTGACTCTATTAAGAATGGAGTAACCATGACTCTCTTAAGGTTGGAGTAACATTGACTCTCTTAAGGTGGGAGTAACATTGACACTATTAAGGTGGGAGTAACATTGACTCTCTCTCAAGGTTGGAGTAACCTTGACTCTCTTAAGGTGGGATTAACATTGACTATTAAGGTTGGAGTAACCTTGACTCTCTTAAGGTTGGAGTAACATTGACTCTCTTAAGGTGGGAGTAACATTGACTCTCTTAAGGTTGGAGTAACATTGACTCTCTTAAGGTGGGAGTAACATTGACTCTCTTAAGGTTGGAGTAACATTGACTCTCTTAAGGTTGGAGTAACATTGACTCTTTTAAGGTGGGAGTAACATTGACTCTCTTAAGGTTGGAGTAACATTGACTCTTTTAAGGTGGGAGTAACATTGACTCTCTTAAGTTTGGAGTAACATTGACTCTCTTAAGGTGGGAGTATCATTGACTCTCTTAAGGTTTTAGTAACATTGACTCTCTTAAGGTTGGAGTAACATTCACTCTCTTAAGGTTGGAGTAACATTGACTCTCTTAACGTTGGAGTAACATTGACTCTATTAAGGTTGGAGTAACATTGTGTAGCGTCTGTGGTCTCTTACAATGAGGATCAAAGAGGAACCCTATGTTGATTGTAAAAAGGGGGGGATAGCTTTTAGCCGCATGTAAATTAAGAGCCACGCCACAGAGTCTGGGGGAAGTGACAACTTCGGCAGTTTTACGACCCCGTCCAATAACACAGGCCCTGATCGGGTCACACGACTCGAACCCTGTTTCCCCCCCCTTTTCATTCCCCAGACCGAAAGGCGCCAAGGCTCCTGTCAATACACAAGGACTCACGAGCACACACACACATTCCTTATGAAGCTTTAATTAAGACTATTCTAGACTGTATACGAGGTAGCTTGGTGTGTATATGCATGCTCCTTGACTCAGGCCTACTCAGTCATGGCATAGAAACAATGTAAGCTCATTTTAAATGCTTGTATTCCTGTGTAAAATTGTATCTCTGTTTTAATATCTCCCAGCCATAAGGTGTTTGATATCTAAATATTCCTATTTCTTTGACTTACTCAATGATGCACAAAATGGGATTGTGAAATGTATCATTAATATGTTTAGCCGACTTGGGAGTAAAACCATACAAAATCAACACCCCTTTACGACACCTCAGGAACATGCAAAATAGGCCATAAAATGAGACAAAGAGAACTTTTCCCGCTACCGAATTCACCCTCTGGATTGGGTGAATTAGCCAGAAGGGGGCGTGGATTAATTCTCTTAAAAGACCAGTGGAGACCACAATCTTCTTCTTGACTCCCCTCTTCGCTTCTGAAACTTCTTCCCGGCTTGACTTCTGAAACTCTCTTCTTGACTTCCCTCTTCTCTTCTGGAAACTCCTCTTCAAGAAACTCCGTTTCTACAATCCGGTCTTCAACAATCCTTTGTTCCTCGTTCCATCAACTTACTAGCCACGGGCTACTTCAGGAGGTAGACCCGAAACGCCGCTAAAGGAAAACTACGTCACCTCCCGACCTCGGAGAGAACTACCTGAGACGCAGATATATATACACACACACACAAGCGAGAAGCCAAAACGAAACCAAAAGAAATGCAAGTATTCTTTTTCTTATAAAATTTAAACTGCTGTAAAGAAGGTGTGTATTGTCCCGTTGGGACAAGCTCCGTGAAGGTCGTAGTGGTTGAACTGAAGGAAGTTGTGTTTTTACCTCTAAATGCTTTGTCTCATCTCTCTCTCTCTCATCTCTCTCTCTCCCCCATCCCTCTCTTTTATCTCTCTCTAATCTCAGTCTATTCATTATTCTCTTTTATGTATTCTTTCGTTAATATCTACATGTCTACTTTCTTGATGCATATTTAGTGTGTACTCTCTGTGTGAATCGTAGTGTTATTTTTAGTCTGTGTTTATTAAACCTCCGAAAAGACATTTAATGAGTTGGGTCTGTTGTTCTCCCACATACACAAAGTCAATGAAACTTGCGATCTAAGTTACCTAACTGCTTATGCTACTATGTTAGTAAAGTAAACTGTATGACCATTTGAAATATTGAACTTGTCCTGATCAGTAAAGTTAATGTTTCTTATGCGCTCGTAAAGCAGTGATCCCTTATGGAGAATTGAGTTGAAAAGTCTATAACTAATTTGGTGGACGAACTTAGTAGGATAATTTCAAGCAATTTCATAAAGGGTTACTTGTATTTAATTAAACAATTTTCCCTATCGGGAAATTTTTAATACGTAATGAATGACGGGCAAATTATATTCATAAATTCATGAATATTGAATATTGAACCCCTTTTGAGTTAATTATTCCCCGAGACATTAAACTCATAAACTCGTTGTTGTTACATATTAAAATGGTGGAGAAAAATGCGGGCAAGTTTCAAACGTTTGTGTGTGTGTGAGTGATATTCATATTCTATTCATTGTGTATTTTTGGAGTATTAATAACCTGCACGCGCGTTTTTGTTTCGTTTTGTTTTGGTGTTGTTTTGTGAATTGAGCGGTACGCGCAAGGCGAACCCAAGCATAAACAGATGCTGAGAAATGTTGAAGTAGCCGGATTATGTTAATGAAAATATGAACGGTACAAAAATCCAATTTTGAAACGTAAAACTGCAGCCGTGGGCGCAATAGGGTTATCCGCGTGATTTCCAAACGAATGTATTGTAGAAAATCCATACATTTGACTCGAGCAATATATTATGTGTTCCATCAAAATAATGAGATTTTGATGATGTCTGTAGACACGTACGTTGCGTTATCCCGCTTGATCTGAACTACAAAAAGTTTCTATCTGTGCGGAAGATTGGGACAGGACGAGACTCTCCTGTACAATATAAGGGGCCTCAGAATAATTATTATATCGTTAAGATAAACGATAACTCCTGGTTTAAGTCTGGCTTAGCTAACCAAAGACTTGAGACCTAAAACATTTGAATCAGAGATGCTGAAAACCGTCAGCCATATTGATAAATGTCTATTGGAGTCCATGTAAAATGCGTGAATAGGCAGACGGAAGATTCCTGCATTCACCCGTCTTGTTACGTGCATCTAGAGCACCAGTCATTTGTAAATGATTTGCAAGAGCCAGTAAAGCGCAGAAATTGCAACGCCGCTTGCAAACCGCCAGAGGGCGACTCAAGAATTGCAACGCCGCTTGCAAAACGCGAAGGCGACTCAGAAATTGCAACGCCGCTTGCAAACCGCCAGAGGGCGACTCAAGAACCAGACAAAGCCATCTGGTGAGCATTTCCGCCTAACTAACTCTAGTCTAGGGCGGGCGCAATAGCGCCATCGTGTGGATAAATTCGGATAGTTTCACTCTCCGTATTTCATTCTGCCTTAACAAAATAAGTTTGAGCCTATAAATTGTTTATTGCTTACTGTTGTACACAGTTTCATTTATACAATTTTTCTAGCAACAACCAAATCTCCTTTCTCGCTGATTAAACACCCTTATTCGAATCTGAAGTTTAAAAAGAAACATAACTTCCTCTAACCCAAAGTGAAATTAGGTTTAAGTCACAGACAGTCCAATTGGAAGGAAGGACGCCACCGTGTGGCTATACCCTGTTAAGTCAGCGCAACACTAAATCCCTACGCCCTTCCTGATTAATTCTTTTATTTGGATAACTCCCATTTAGAGATTAATCGTTATAGGGTAGGATTTTTGATTGGCTTTCTTTTATTTGATTTTCCTTACAGGCTTAGTTAAATTTCATTTAAACTTGCTTTGAATTTAATTTGAATTAAGTTGAGCTTCTAATTTTTATTTTTATCTCAATTTTTTTTTTTTTTTATTTAATTTATGACTTTATTTTAATTTTAATTTTCAATTTTTAATCTTAATTTTTAATTTTAATTAATTTTTAATTAAAAATTATTATTATTAATTTTTTTATTTTTAATTTTTTTTATTTTTTATTATTATTAATTTTTTTTTTTTTTTCCCTCTCTGCAAAAGTTTTCTTTTCCCCTCCCATCGGGAACAAAGTTCAGTCTGGTAATTACAAACAGTATCAAAGGTGCTTTTTGTTTTATCACTGCTTGACAGAAACTTTTGCCTTTTTGCTAAATTGCTCTTGATATTTAAACTTCCACTTCCTTCTCACCTACAATCAAAAGGCCTTTGATCCGGTGAACAGGGGAGCTTTTAATTCATTTTTAATTCCACCTGTTTACCCTCTGTGTGTATCCATTGTAGGGCTCACGCGTCCGAGGTGCATTGAGAATCGTCACAGGCTGGTCTCCGGAGGGGGGGGGGTGGCCCGACCGACGTAACCGACACCGGCTGTGTGTGAGTCTCGGTTTCTTGTATCTCTGTCCGCGGCTGTGGCACGCAGTGACGACATCAGCAATTCGACACTCCAAAGAAGTCAACCAGTTCAGCTCACGCACGCAAGGCAATCTCTGGGACTAATCCCTAAACCGGGGCCTGAGCGGGGCCACTCTTGAAAAAGAGGGTTCTGGGGACGTTCCGATTTTGCTGCGCGGGCTGGCGGTTGATGGACTGGTGTGTCGGGTTGTGTTTAAAGTCATAAGCTGTTTGAGTGGGCGCAACGCGACACAGAGTGGCAGGGGACCGGGGACACGGCAGTGGGTGTTTGGAAGCGTTTGAAAGGCCAACCACACCGCTGGGTTTCCACTTGAGCGACCTCAATTCACCCCGGATGAGCTAAATGGGACAACCCATAGTACAAGCCGAATTTTAGTATATCTTGAGCATTAAGCCTGTTAATTTCCCTAACACTCCCGGCGCGCACGCTGACATTCCTTTCATTACAAACCAATTCATCTTGTGTTTGTTTCCACTGTGCTCTTTCCTATCCTCACTGTTGGACTATCACGTTTGTGTTTCTTTCAGTTCACCAAGAGACCCCAAGGAGAATTAGATAGTCCCGGGACGACCGAGCAGCAGTTCACCAAGTGACAACCAGGGCTACCGCCCACCTAATTGTCTGAATTGTCTAATTATCTAACTGTCTACATCAGTTAGCCAAAATTCCCAGCTATCCGTACGATAGCTCGTTAGCTTAGAACAAGCTTGCATTGGCTCTCTCTCTGTGTGTGTGTGTGTGTGTGCTGTGTTTCTCTCGTTCGCAGTAATGTCCCGTGCCCCCAGCCCTGCCGTCCCGTGGGACCGCCTAACGACATGGCTGGAAGCGCTAACGGCCACCAGTCAAGGAAGTCTGGGGCAGCTGAACCAGGGACAACTGGACACAGAGCTAGACCAGCTGATGACACACGACCCCACGCACAGCTACTCCAACAAGGAAGTGGCCAAGATCCTCGGAAGCCTCGCCCACGTCCTCATCGCACAGGCACGGCTAAGCGAAGGGAGCTACGCCAACCTGGAACAGGAGGCAGCAACGCTAAAGCTTCAAGCCGAGGAGGCCCGGAGAGACCAAGCCCTCACCCAGCTTCGTCTAGATCAGCTTCTGGACACAGAGAAAGATGACGAAACAGACAAAGAACAAAGAAAAGAAGTAGAAAGACTTCAAGAGACCCTGGAGGAGCTCCGTCGTGACACCGACCGACGAATACAGTCAGAGAAAGACGCCAGAAAAAACCTCGACGAAAAGCTTCGGCGTGGCGAAGCCCTCCTGGAGAGAGCCCATGATGAACTTAAAGACAGAGACATTAACGCTAAAGTCTGTGCAAAACATTTGCAGTCGGCACAAGCCGAGATTGACGAGCTCATCCAGCAAAGACACGAGCTCAAAGATGAACTTGACATGGTGCACAGAGAACTGAGACAATCATATAAAGTGCAACGTGACCGGAAGGGGGAAACACACAACACAGAGTTTCCCCTGACCGATTACTCCGCACCTTTGCACCAAGAAGCAAGAACTACGAAGGGGGATGACAGCCCCCTGTGTAAAAGATCACCTGCCAGTCTCCACGAATCCCCGTCAGCAGCAGAGGAAAGGACGCCCTTCCAGGAAGTCAAGGTCGACAGCCACAAAGCCTCAAAGAACCTTGACAAGCTGGCCAGAAATATTCCTACCTTCAGCCCAGACCCGGCAGGAGGACACGACGTCCACGCCTACTTAAAAGACATAGACTTTTACTTGCAAACTGTCGCTCAAGCGAACAACTGGGACAGACTGTACCTGCTCAGGGCCACGTCTAATCGGGACGTACGCAGCTTTCTGGATCGACAACCAGAGGCCATCAAAGCGGACTACTGGCATCTACGACAAGCTCTAATTCGTGAGTACTCCGATCCCGAGTCAGACCAGGGGCTCATCACTGCCATGGAACTCAAGCAAGCCCGACTCGAGACCTCACAGAACTTTTATAACAGACTGCGACGTGCTTACTTCGGGGCACGTAACGACCCAGGCATGGAGGAGGACATCAACTTCAAAACTCTTTTCCTCCGAAACCTGCACCCCACCATCAGTCACCACCTGGGGGTGCTGGCGTGCCCGCGCAGCATGGACATGCAACAGTTAAGAGACTTGGCTCACAAAGCTTATGTCAAACAGAAAACCATTTCTGAAAAGACTGTAAAACAGCCCACCATCTGCCCTGTCTCTGAGCACCACCCAGAGCTAACCCTAGAGGGCGCCCAACAGAACCACAGTTACCGACCCGTCAATAGAGAGTCCAAACCAATCCACGCCAGCAGAGGGCAGCGTGGTCATAATGGCGACCGGCCACGGTACCAGAGCGATCGTTTTGAAAGATCCTGGGAACCGCCTCGCCCCTTTCACAACCAAAAGGGGGTGGGCACCTGGGAAGCTGGCCGACAACCCAGACGGAGCCGAAACGAACCTCCGGGTCCACCCAGCCCAGAAAGCCAGCGACGAGGCCACCCTCGACGGGACAATGGCAGGCCCAGACCTGAACCCACGTCTGGCAAAGAAAGTGCAGCTGCTTCTGAGGTTACAGAGCTCTTAAAAACCCTGAAAGAGTTCCTCCGACAGAAACCTCACAAGGAAGACAAGAAGGACGGACCAGGCACAGCATGACTAGACATGATACCTGAAATCAACCTGCCTGACCCTCCTGCAACTGAATCATCCACCCTGAACACTGTTCCCCAACCACAGACTAATGAACTAACTTTTGCACCCCCACACGTCAGCAGCACACCCACACAACAGCTGACAGCAACAGCCTCTGATCAAGACAGCATCATGGGGCATGCCAGCGTACCAGAAAGCGCTGTTTTGATTATTTGCACGCATAATGAGACACTTGACACATATCCAGACGGCTTATTAAGCAACACACAGGTCCCCACACCAAGACTCCTGGGAAACCTAATCGAGAAGGGGATGGCTCGAAAACTCTATCTGACTATCACTATGGAAAGGGAATTTAAGCTCGAAGCCCTAGTTGACACTGGCTCTGACCTCACGCTTATATCCGCCCAACTGTTTGAAAGACTCAGATTTGAAGCACAGAGGCAAAATCGCACCCTTAACCTTCACACTTGTAAGCTAAATGTGCAGTCGTATAGCCAAAACGACATCCAGCTCAAGCACGTAGCTTCCATCCACCTGACAATTGGACCAATGAGCCTGATACATCCCGTCTATGTCTCCCCTATGAACGCTTATCCTTTTCTCATCGGAAAAGACCTGCTGGACCGCTTCGAACCCGTACTGGACTTCAAACAGCTGAAAGTCTGGGCTCAAGTGCGTGACCCTCTGCCCCTTCAGACACACACATCGTCTGAACAAGACTGTCAAGTCACAGAGGTCACGGGAACTCCCGCAGAGCCAGACTGCCAGGTCACAAAGGTCACGGGACCCCCTGCAGCACACTGTGACAACCCAGCCTCAGCCCCAAAGCCAAGTGCAAGTTCGCTACTCTGCACATTTCAGCTAACCAAAGATTCTGATGCCTTCTGCCCCCGGGTCATGAATGACCTACAGCTGAATGACATCACCACCACAAACATTATTCTCGCACTATGGGCCGATAACTCAGCCATTAGTCTCTCACTGTTCAAATCACTCAGTGAAAAGGCACCACACACTCTTTACGCCAGCAAGCGCACCCGCTTTCCTTTGAACTCATACCCCTCCTCTATGGTGTCCGCCAAAGGAGTCTGTGCGTTACACCTGAAATGGAACCACAGGTGCCTTACCCATTATTTTCTGGTCCTGCCGGACCCGCCCCACGATGTTTACATCGGAGCAGACATTCTGATTCGCCTCCAGGCTCATGTGGACGTATGTAACGAAATGGTATGGGCTCCATTAACGTCACAGCCACCCTTTCCCATCAGCCTTGACAATCTCATGTCGGGACAGACCATCCCTGAAGTCTGCACGCTTGTCAGTGAACAAAGAACTGCAATACCAGCATACACCAAAGGGGTCGCTGTGCGGCTCAACATGCGATGTGGTCAAACCTTAAACCACACACTGAGTTTCTTCCAACCCTCACCCGAGTGTGTGGAACTCGGACTCACACTTGAAGCCACACCCCTCACTGAAGTGTCATCTCGTATTGTTTACATCCTGTTCAACAACTGCACAGCAATGGACATCAACATCCCAAAAGCCTTTCGACTGGGATGGCTAATCAGCAATGACTTTCATGACTTTGAACTTGTGTTACCCATCATTGGGCCCATTCCGCCCGCACTGATACCAGCAGAATGTACAGACAACACCCTGTTCACTGTACCCTTCAAGTTCATCGCCATAACATCTGTCATGCCGGCGGCCAAAGACCAGGTCTGCCGAACGGAGCTGACAGAGGACAGTCACCTTGTAATATACACAGTCTCCCAACAGCCTGTCATGGAAACGGATGAACTAGCTGCACCCCTCCATACCAAACTGCCTGATGACACCCAGGTGGAGGAACCGTACCCCGGTTTTGAGTCTCAAGTGCAACAAATTCTACGAGACGCTAACGCGCTCCAAAATGAGACAGAACGTCAGGGACTCAGACGAGTCCTATATAAGTTTAAAGAATCCTTTGCCAAAGACTCATTAGACTGCGGGCTCACAAACCTCCACACGGTGCGCATCCCAACACAACCTGGTGCGCCGCCCACGTTTGTCAAGCAGTACAAGATTCCAATCGCTTCATACGAACCAGTGCAGAAGATTATCGAGTCCATGCTCGAAAAAGGTGTCATCCGTCCATGTAACAGCACCTACTCCGCCCCAATTTGGCCCGTGCTCAAACCCAACGGCACTTGGCGCCCAACAATAGACTATCGGAGATTGAATCAACAGGTGCCGCTCTCAAGGTGGCCAATGACTCAGTTGGAACAGGAAATACCCCGAATAAGGGGGGCCACAATCTTCTCTACACTTGATGTGGCCTCTGGATTCTGGACCATCCCAGTGCATCCAGAAGATCAACACAAGCTGGCCTTCACATTTGGCAACCGACAATTCACCTTCAACAGGTGCCCGTTCGGATATGCTAACTCACCAGCTGAGTTCAACATCTTCCTTAACAAAGCCTGCCCGGATGCCAGAGTAAGAGGCAACTTAATCTACGTAGACGACGTTCTCATGAAGAGCGCCACGGTGGACGACCACCTGAAAGAAATAGACTATGTTTTGAACCAATTATCCGCAGCTGGTGCCAAGATTGCCCTCCACAAGGGACAATGGTGCCGAACCAAGGTCAACTACGTTGGCCTGCTCATCGGATCCCAAGGCATTGAACCGCAATCTAACCGAATTCATGCCATTCAAAACATCAAGCCCCCCACTAATGTCTCTAAGCTACGCAGTTTTCTTGGGGTATGCAATTACTCCCGACAATTCATCGAGAACTATTCAGACATTGCCAGACCGCTCACAGCCCTGCTAAAGAAAGACTCACCGTTTGTCTGGACCGAAGCTCAGGAACACGCCATGGCAGCACTAAAAAGACATTTATGCACAGCCCCATGCCTTGCTTACCCAGATCCACAGAAGGAATTCTACCTGGAAGCCGGGTTTTCCGACCACTGTCTTAGTGCTGGCCTTTATCAACGACATGACCAAGACAAAAAGGTGGTCGCATATGCCAGCAAAACGCTTCTCCCACCGGAGTGCAAGTTCTCGGACTGTGAAAAAGCTCTGTTCTGCACGGTGTGGGCCATACAGCGGTTCTCCAACTACATTGGGGCGCAGAAGGTTATCATAGAGACTTGCCACCAGCCCGTAATGTTCCTCAATAGCCAACGCATCCGAGATGGCGTAGTCACTAATTCACGTATCGCCACATGGCTGATGGCCCTCCAAGGCCGCAACGTTGAGGCACGATATGCACAGAACCACAAGTCTGCGCTGGGTAATGGCCTGGCTGCATGCCAGAACTGCTCTGATGACACGCCTACAGCTGCCGCTGATGAACAAGAACCCCAACAACAACAACTCACCTGTCACAGGTACTTTGAACTGAACGCGTGCCAAGACATGCCCACGGCCTACGTCGATGGGTGCTCCTACAACCACGACGGCACCCTCAAAGCAGGTGCAGGTGTGCTATGGGTGAACGATCAGCCGTGCCCACCACGACACTTCATGCTGGGCCCCCAGTCATCGCAATATGCAGAAATAGCAGCCATTCTCATAGCCTGTCAGATCGCGTCAGCCCATAACCTCAAAGAACTACTCATCTGTTCAGACTCTAACTACGCCAGGCTCAGTTTCATTTGCCACCTTCCAACCTGGAAACAAAATGGTTTCAAGACCGCTAACAACAAGCCAGTCAAGCACCAACACCTGTTCCAGGAATGTGACAACATCACAAGTACACATGAACTGACGGTGTACTGGAAAAAGGTCAAAGGCCATTCGAAACTACCCGGCCCCGACAAAGACTTAAATGACCAGACCGATGCCCTCGCAAAGATGGGCGCACTACACGGCGAGATGTGGGAACCTCCAAACCCCACACCCAGCCCCGCCGTGGCAGTGCTAACCCGCAGCAAGCGACCAGCACCTGCCACGATGGCCGCCGCACAGTCACTAGCGCTCACGCCGCAGATTTCACACAACGACATTGCGGAAATGCAAGCCTCTGACACGGCAATTAAGACAATTTTCGACCACCTCTCTGACCCCTCCGACCACCCTATCTCTGACTCTGACCTCTCTGAGGATTCAAGCCTCAAGCAACTATACAACTCCAAACACATGATGCGTATACAGGACGACATTCTGTGGTTTGCACCCGATGGCAGCACAACGCCACGGCTTGTGGTGCCACGATCGCAAAGGGGGGTGATGCTAATGTACGCCCACGACACACCATGTGCGGGACACCACGGCACCAGAGCCACGTATGACACACTGAAACAGGTGGCATATTGGCCCGGCATGCAGCAAGATGTTGCGGAGTACGTCAGAGAGTGTCTGGTTTGCTGTCAGTTCCAACCGGCAAACCCGAACCACAGAGCCCCACTGCAACGCAGAGGAATCACGTTTCCGTGGTCAGACCTACAAATCGACTGGGTAGGACCCCTGCCCAGGTCCACAAGAGGCAACAAGTACTTTCTTACAGTGGTGTGCCAGTTTACCAAGTGGGTGGAGTGTCTACCAGCACCCAACGACACCGCCCAGACCACAGCATACCTCCTGTTAAACCACGTTTTCTCACGGTTCGGATTGCCACTGAAAGTCAACTCAGACAGAGGCACCCATTTCACTGCCGAGATCATGCAACAAATCTGGAAATGCCTGGGGATACAGGCTAGACTGCACGTCAGTTACCATCCAATCGCATCAGGGCAAGTTGAACGATCGAATCGCACAGTAGTCGCCATGCTGAGAAAGTACGTGTCTGCTAACCAAAAAGACTGGGATATGAAACTCCCCCTCGTGCTGATGGCCCTCAGAGCCACCCCGCAGGAATCAACACGGGTATCCCCTTTTGAACTCATGACTGGGCGGCAGATGACTCTGCCACTACACCTGCTGTACCAACCCGGCGACTCCAACCTGGTCACCGCGTACACCACATTCCAGTACCTCGATGAGCTCCATAGACATTTAAAAACAACTTTTGCCTTTGCTCAGCAACACTTGCAAAAGAGCGCTGAAGGTCAGAAAGCCTATTACGACCGCAAAGCCTCACACCAAGAACTGGAGGTGGGCAACAAGGTCTGGTATTACAACTTCAACCCGCCACCTTTGACAGGCTCCCGACGATTGTCAAAGAAATTTCTGCCCCACTGGACGGGACCCCATGAGATTATGAACAAACTCTCTCCCGTCGCATACCAGATTCAGCTAAACCAGGGACAAAGAGAACCAGTTCTCAAATGGGTTCACAGGAACCAGATCAAGAGACATGTGGCCACTAACAGAGAAAGACAGTTAGGGGCCAATGCAAGCTGAACACAACCGCCGTCCCCGAAACGAGAAGACTGTCCCACCCACCTGGGACAAATCTCACTGACACACACTCTCTCTTTCTCCCTCTCTCTCTCTCTCTCTCTCTCTCTTGCCTGTAACAGGATGCCACTGTGGATCCTGCTCCTGTGCCTCCAGACAATCAGAGGCCAGCCACCACCAGACATCATCACACCGGGTCCAGCCTCGGGCATCGTACTGAGAGAGCAACCTGGACTTCTGATCACCAACTGCCGAACCCACACTCAGAAGGTGTATGTCCGACTTGACCCCCGCAACGTCTACAACGCACACTACCCCCGTGCAGTAGCCCAGTACAGCTGGGCCGGTGCTCGCTGGACAGAGGACTCTCTCCGCCACGCCGATGCTGATGTCACGCACATGCTAAAACAACTAGAGAAGATGACCGTCACCCAGGCAGAATTAGGTGGACACAACCGCCGCCCCAAACGGTTCCTGGGAGCGCTGCTCGGAGCCGCTGCCGCCGTCGGAACTCTGTTTAACATTGGTATGTCCAGTGTCAACGCAGTGAACATCGCCACAGTAAGACGACATGTGGCTGAAATCCAAACTGAACTTCCACAGCTCAAAGAGCAACTCACCACACAGAGTGCCGCTCTACAGACTATCGGCAAGACGTTGAGAGGAACTGTGGTAATTCTAAACACCCACAGTGTCCTGTTGAACCAGACCGTGAACTCCATGAAACAGTTATTCACCGTCTTCCAAAATGACTTTGCCCAAACACAGCTAGTTACCGCCTTAATGACGGACATGTTACGGGAAATAAGCTCGTCCATCGACAGCTTAGCCATGGGTAGAATCCCACCGTACCTGATACCCTTAAGCCTGGTGCAAAACGTGTTGGCATCTGCGATCAACGCACCCACTGACCCGCTGCAGATACACCTGGCCTACTCCTTGGGAAGCGCCATTCCCCTGTATGTGGATCCCGAGCAGAAAGAAATGGGTTTCCTCCTTAATTTACCCATCATCGAGTCGAGCCGAATCTACCGACTCAAAGACATTATTAATGTAGGCTTTTGGAAAGGTAACACCCACCTCAAGGTGCGCACTCCTCAGGTAGTCGCGTACCATGACAGCGACACACAGCTGTACCTAGCCCCAAACCTACACATGTGCACCCTGACCAAAGACATTCATTATCTCTGCCCAAGCAAACCTTTCCTCCGAGACAACACGGAGGGAATCTGCGGGTTGCAACCTATGCTCAGCAATACCCGCTGCCCCACCGACGCAACGCCTCGTACCCTAGTCACCGAGACGCAAGCAGAGATCGTAGGTGACAGGTGGCTCGTCAACACTCCCGTGCGCACCGCCACACTGATCTACGACCAACACGACACTGCGACTCGTATCAACCTGCTGGATCAGAGCATGTGGGTCCAAGTACCACGAGGAGCCATCCTCCACCTGGACGACTTGGCCTTGTACCACCTCCCGAGCGAAGAATACCAGTCGGAACTGGAAATCCCCGCCTTCTTCAAGGACCACAACTTCACCCTCGCTCCCGAGTTAGAATTGTGGATTGAGAAAGGGGGGCCCCAGCTCATTGACATTGCTCCCCTTGATACAGCCCTCCAAGCATTGTCCCGAATACCCATCCTGAATAACTCTCCTGTGGTCCAAACCTGGACCGCAGCTGACACTGCGCTATGTGTCTCTATGATCTTCGGCAATACCCTAACCCTGGGCATCGCTTTCCTCCTGTACAGAAAATTCAACCAGATGAGAACCTCCACAGCCAAGCTCACAACGGCCGTGTCCGGGGGTCTCCGATGGAAACCCCGGAGGGAAATTACAACGCCCGGAGCAGAGACGGACCTCATCGAGCTGGCGCCCCAGCCGTAACAAACACCTGCTCCCGACTGCCCGACTCACCTACCATCCATCCATCGTGATGGGAGGCTGTCCGAGAATAACCTCAGGAACCGAAGGCTGAAGAAAAACAACAATTAAGAAACCACTAGCCACTTGACCCTCATGATCCACCTGTCATCCGACCAAAACGATAACTGTCATCCGACGATGTCATACGGACTTCGTCAGATGAAAAGGGGGAACTGTAGCGTCTGTGGTCTCTTACAATGAGGATCAAAGAGGAACCCTATGTTGATTGTAAAAAGGGGGGGATAGCTTTTAGCCGCATGTAAATTAAGAGCCACGCCACAGAGTCTGGGGGAAGTGACAACTTCGGCAGTTTTACGACCCCGTCCAATAACACAGGCCCTGATCGGGTCACACGACTCGAACCCTGTTTCCCCCCCCTTTTCATTCCCCAGACCGAAAGGCGCCAAGGCTCCTGTCAATACACAAGGACTCACGAGCACACACACACATTCCTTATGAAGCTTTAATTAAGACTATTCTAGACTGTATACGAGGTAGCTTGGTGTGTATATGCATGCTCCTTGACTCAGGCCTACTCAGTCATGGCATAGAAACAATGTAAGCTCATTTTAAATGCTTGTATTCCTGTGTAAAATTGTATCTCTGTTTTAATATCTCCCAGCCATAAGGTGTTTGATATCTAAATATTCCTATTTCTTTGACTTACTCAATGATGCACAAAATGGGATTGTGAAATGTATCATTAATATGTTTAGCCGACTTGGGAGTAAAACCATACAAAATCAACACCCCTTTACGACACCTCAGGAACATGCAAAATAGGCCATAAAATGAGACAAAGAGAACTTTTCCCGCTACCGAATTCACCCTCTGGATTGGGTGAATTAGCCAGAAGGGGGCGTGGATTAATTCTCTTAAAAGACCAGTGGAGACCACAATCTTCTTCTTGACTCCCCTCTTCGCTTCTGAAACTTCTTCCCGGCTTGACTTCTGAAACTCTCTTCTTGACTTCCCTCTTCTCTTCTGGAAACTCCTCTTCAAGAAACTCCGTTTCTACAATCCGGTCTTCAACAATCCTTTGTTCCTCGTTCCATCAACTTACTAGCCACGGGCTACTTCAGGAGGTAGACCCGAAACGCCGCTAAAGGAAAACTACGTCACCTCCCGACCTCGGAGAGAACTACCTGAGACGCAGATATATATACACACACACACAAGCGAGAAGCCAAAACGAAACCAAAAGAAATGCAAGTATTCTTCTTCTTATAAAATTTAAACTGCTGTAAAGAAGGTGTGTATTGTCCCGTTGGGACAAGCTCCGTGAAGGTCGTAGTGGTTGAACTGAAGGAAGTTGTGTTTTTACCTCTAAATGCTTTGTCTCATCTCTCTCTCTCTCATCTCTCTCTCTCCCCCATCCCTCTCTTTTATCTCTCTCTAATCTCAGTCTATTCATTATTCTCTTTTATGTATTCTTTCGTTAATATCTACATGTCTACTTTCTTGATGCATATTTAGTGTGTACTCTCTGTGTGAATCGTAGTGTTATTTTTAGTCTGTGTTTATTAAACCTCCGAAAAGACATTTAATGAGTTGGGTCTGTTGTTCTCCCACATACACAAAGTCAATGAAACTTGCGATCTAAGTTACCTAACTGCTTATGCTACTATGTTAGTAAAGTAAACTGTATGACCATTTGAAATATTGAACTTGTCCTGATCAGTAAAGTTAATGTTTCTTATGCGCTCGTAAAGCAGTGATCCCTTATGGAGAATTGAGTTGAAAAGTCTATAACTAATTTGGTGGACGAACTTAGTAGGATAATTTCAAGCAATTTCATAAAGGGTTACTTGTATTTAATTAAACAATTTTCCCTATCGGGAAATTTTTAATACGTAATGAATGACGGGCAAATTATATTCATAAATTCATGAATATTGAATATTGAACCCCTTTTGAGTTAATTATTCCCCGAGACATTAAACTCATAAACTCGTTGTTGTTACAATTGACTCTATTAAGGTTGGAGTAACATTGAGTTTCTTAACGTTGGAGTAACATTGACTCTATTAAGGTTGGAGTAACATTGACTCTCTTAAGGTGGGAGTAACATTGACTCTTTTAAGGTGGGAGTAACATTGACTCTTATGTTTGGAGTAACATTGACTCTCTTAAGGTTGGAGTAACATTGAATCTCTTAAGGTTGGAGTAACATTGACTCTCTTAAGGTTGGAGTGACATTGACTCTCTTAAGGTGGGAGTAACATTGACTCTCTTAAGGTGGGAGTAACATTGGCTCTCTTAAGGTGGGAGTAACAATGACTCTCTTAAGGTGGGAGTAACATTGACTCTCTTAAGGTTCGAGTAACATTGACTCTCTTAAGGTTGGAGTAACATTGACTCTCTTAAGGTGGGAGAAACATTGACTCTCTTAAGGTTGGAGTAACATTGACTCTCTTATGGTTGGAGTAACCTTGACTCTCTCAAGGTTGGAGTAACCTTGACTCTCTTAAGGTTGGAGTAACATTGACTCTATTAAGGTGGGATTAACATTGACTATTAAGGTTGGAGTAACCTTGACTCTCTTAAGGTTGGAGTAACATTGACTCTCTTAAGGTGGGAGTAACATTGACTCTCTTAAGGTTGGAGTAACATTGACTCTCTTAAGGTGGGAGTAACATTGACTCTCTTAAGGTTGGAGTAACATTGACTCTTTTAAGGTGGGAGTAACATTGACTCTCTTAAGGTTAGAGAAACATTGACTCTCTTAAGGTTGGAGTAACATTGACTCTTAAGGTGGGAGTAACATTGACTCTCTTAAGGTTGGAGTAACATTGACTCTCTTAAGGTTGGAGTAACATTGACTCTCTTAAGGTTGGAGTAACATTGACTCTCTTATGGTTGGAGTAACATTGACTCTTTTAAGGTGGGAGTAACATTGACTCTCTTAAGGTTGGAGTAACATTGACTCTCTTAAGGGGGGAGTAACATTGACTCTCTTAAGTTTGGAGTAACATTGACTCTCTTAAGGTGGGAGTATCATTGACTCTCTTAAGGTTTTAGTAACATTGACTCTCTTAAGGTTGGAGTAACATTCACTCTCTTAAGGTTGGAGTAACATTGACTCTCTTAACGTTGGAGTAACATTGACTCTATTAAGGTTGGAGTAACATTGAGTTTCTTAAGGTGGGAGTAACATTGACTCTCTTAAGGTGGGAGTAACATTGACTCTCTTAAGGTGGGAGTAACATTGACTCTTATGTTTGGAGTAACATTGACTCTCTTAAGGTTGGAGTAACATTGACTCTCTTAGGGTTGGAGTAACATTGACTCTCTTATGGTTGGAGTAACCTTGACTCTCTTAAGGTGGGAGTAACATTGACTCTCTTAAGGTTGGAGTAACATTGACTCTCTTAAGGTGGGAGTAACATTGACTCTCTTAAGGTGGGAGTAACATTGACTCTCTTAAGGTTGGAGTAACATTGACTCTCTTAAGGTTGGAGTAACATTGACTCTCTTAAGGTTTTAGTAACATTGACTCTCTTAAGGTTGGAGTAACATTGACTCTCTTAAGGTTGGAGTAACATTGACTCTCTTAAGGTGGGAGTAACATTGACTCTCTTAAGGTTGAAGTAACATTGACTCTATTAAGGTTGGAGTAACATTGACTCTTAAGGTGGAAGTAACATTGACTCTCTTAAGGTTGGAGTAACATTGACTCTCTTAAGGTTGGAGTAACATTGAATCTCTTAAGGTTGGAGTAACATTGACTCTCTTATGGTTGGAGTGACATTGACTCTCTTAAGGTGGGAGTAACATTGACTCTCTTAAGGTGGGAGTAACATTGGCTCTCTTAAGGTGGGAGTAACATTGACTCTCTTAAGGTGGGAGTAACATTGACTCTCTTAAGGTTGGAGTAACATTGACTCTCTTAAGGTTGGAGTAACATTTACTCTCTTAAGGTGGGAGTAACATTGACTCTCTTAAGGTGGGAGTAACATTGACTCTCTTAAGGTTGGAGTAGCATTGACTCTCTTAAGGTGGGAGAAACATTGACTCTCTTAAGGTGGGAGTAACATTGACTCTCTTAAGGTTGGAGTAACATTGACTCTCTTATGGTTGGAGTAACCTTGACTCTCTTAAGGTGGGAGTAACATTGACTCTCTTAAGGTTGGAGTAACATTGACTCTCTAAAGGTGGGAGTAACATTGACTCTCTTAAGGTGGGAGTAACATTGACTCTCTTAAGGTTGGAGTAACATTGACTCTCTTAAGGTGGGAGTAACATTGACTCTCTTAAGTTTGGAGTAACATTGACTCTCTTAAGGTGGGAGTAACATTGACTCTATTAAGGTTTTAGTAACATTGACTCTCTTAAGGTTGGAGTAACATTCACTCTCTTAAGGTTGGAGTAACATTGACTCTCTTAAGGTGGGATTAACATTGACTCTCTTAAGGTGGGAGTAACATTGACTCTCTTAAGGTTGAAATAAACATTACTCTTAAGGTTGGAATAAATAAGACTCTCTTAAGGTTCGAGTAACATTGACTCTCTTAAGGTGGGAGTAACATTGACTCTCTTAAGGTTGAAATAAACATTACTCTTAAGGTTGGAATAAATAAGACTCTCTTAAGGTTGGAGTAACATTGACTCTCTTAAGGTTCAAGTAACATTGACTCTCTTAAGGTTGGAGTAACATTGACTCTCTTAAGGTTGGAGTAACCTTGACTCTCTTAAGGTTGGAGTAACATTGACTCTCTTAAGGTGGGAGTATCATTGACTCTCTTAAGGTTTTAGTAACATTGACTCTCTTAAGGTTGGAGTAACATTCACTCTCTTAAGGTTGGAGTAACATTGACTCTCTTAACGTTGGAGTAACATTGACTCTATTAAGGTTGGAGTAACATTGAGTTTCTTAAGGTGGGAGTAACATTGACTCTCTTAAGGTGGGAGTAACATTGACTCTCTTAAGGTGGGAGTAACATTGACTCTTATGTTTGGAGTAACATTGACTCTCTTAAGGTTGGAGTAACATTGACTCTCTTAGGGTTGGAGTAACATTGACTCTCTTATGGTTGGAGTAACCTTGACTCTCTTAAGGTGGGAGTAACATTGACTCTCTTAAGGTTGGAGTAACATTGACTCTCTTAAGGTGGGAGTAACATTGACTCTCTTAAGGTGGGAGTAACATTGACTCTCTTAAGGTTGGAGTAACATTGACTCTCTTAAGGTTGGAGTAACATTGACTCTCTTAAGGTTTTAGTAACATTGACTCTCTTAAGGTTGGAGTAACATTGACTCTCTTAAGGTTGGAGTAACATTGACTCTCTTAAGGTGGGAGTAACATTGACTCTCTTAAGGTTGAAGTAACATTGACTCTATTAAGGTTGGAGTAACATTGACTCTTAAGGTGGAAGTAACATTGACTCTCTTAAGGTTGGAGTAACATTGACTCTCTTAAGGTTGGAGTAACATTGAATCTCTTAAGGTTGGAGTAACATTGACTCTCTTATGGTTGGAGTGACATTGACTCTCTTAAGGTGGGAGTAACATTGACTCTCTTAAGGTGGGAGTAACATTGGCTCTCTTAAGGTGGGAGTAACATTGACTCTCTTAAGGTGGGAGTAACATTGACTCTCTTAAGGTTGGAGTAACATTGACTCTCTTAAGGTTGGAGTAACATTTACTCTCTTAAGGTGGGAGTAACATTGACTCTCTTAAGGTGGGAGTAACATTGACTCTCTTAAGGTTGGAGTAGCATTGACTCTCTTAAGGTGGGAGAAACATTGACTCTCTTAAGGTGGGAGTAACATTGACTCTCTTAAGGTTGGAGTAACATTGACTCTCTTATGGTTGGAGTAACCTTGACTCTCTTAAGGTGGGAGTAACATTGACTCTCTTAAGGTTGGAGTAACATTGACTCTCTAAAGGTGGGAGTAACATTGACTCTCTTAAGGTGGGAGTAACATTGACTCTCTTAAGGTTGGAGTAACATTGACTCTCTTAAGGTGGGAGTAACATTGACTCTCTTAAGTTTGGAGTAACATTGACTCTCTTAAGGTGGGAGTAACATTGACTCTATTAAGGTTTTAGTAACATTGACTCTCTTAAGGTTGGAGTAACATTCACTCTCTTAAGGTTGGAGTAACATTGACTCTCTTAAGGTGGGATTAACATTGACTCTCTTAAGGTGGGAGTAACATTGACTCTCTTAAGGTTGAAATAAACATTACTCTTAAGGTTGGAATAAATAAGACTCTCTTAAGGTTCGAGTAACATTGACTCTCTTAAGGTGGGAGTAACATTGACTCTCTTAAGGTTGAAATAAACATTACTCTTAAGGTTGGAATAAATAAGACTCTCTTAAGGTTGGAGTAACATTGACTCTCTTAAGGTTCAAGTAACATTGACTCTCTTAAGGTTGGAGTAACATTGACTCTCTTAAGGTTGGAGTAACCTTGACTCTCTTAAGGTTGGAGTAACATTGACTCTCTTAAGGTTGGAGTAACATTGACTCTATTATGGTTGGAGTAACATTGACTCTCTTAAGGTTGGAGTAACATTCACTCTCTTAAGGTTGGAGTAACATTGACTCTCTTAAGGTGGGAGTAACATTGACTCTCTTAAGGTTGAAGTAACATTGACTCTATTAAGGTTGGAGTAACATTGACTCTCTTAAGGTTGGAGTAACATTGACTCTCTTATGGTTGGAGTAACCTTGACTCTCTTAAGGTGGGAGTAACATTGACTCTCTTAAGGTTGGAGTAACATTGACTCTCTTAAGGTTGGAGTAACATTGACTCTCTTAACGTGGGAGTAACATTGACTCTCTTAAGGTTGGAGTAACATTGACTCTCTTAAGGTGGGAGTAACATTGACTCTCTTAAGGTGGGAGTAACATTGACTCTCTTAAGGTGGGAGTAACATTGACTCTCTTAAGGTGGGAGTAACACTGGCTCTCTTAAGGTGGGAGTAACATTGACTCTCTTAAGGTGGGAGTAACATTGACTCTCTTAAGGTGGGAGTAACATTGACTCTCTTAAGGTTGGAGTAACATTGACTCTCTTATGGTTGGAGTAACCTTGACTCTCTTAAGGTGGGAGTAACATTGACTCTCTTAAGGTTGGAGTAACATTGACTCTCTTAAGGTTGGAGTAACATTGACTCTCTTAACGTGGGAGTAACATTGACTCTTAAGGTTGGAGTAACATTGACTCTCTTAAGGTGGGAGTAACATTGACTCTCTTAAGGTTGAAGTAACATTGACTCTATTAAGGCTGGAGTAACATTGACTCTCTTAATGTTGGAGTAACATTGACTCTCTTAAGGTTGGAGTAATATTGACTCACTTAAGGTTGAAGTAACATTGACTCTCTTATGGTTGGAGTAACCTTGACTCTCTTATGGTGGGAGTAACATTGACTCTCTTAAGGTGGGAGTAACATTGACTCTCTTAAGGTTGGAGTAACATTGACTCTCTTAAGGTTGGAGTAACATTGACTCTCTTAAGGTTGGAGTAACATTGACTCTCTTATGGTTGGAGTAACCTTGACTCTCTTAAGGTGGGAGTAACATTGACTCTCTTAAGGTTGGAGTAACATTGACTCTCTTAAGGTTGGAGTAACATTGACTCTCTTAACGTGGGAGTAACATTGACTCTCTTAAGGTTGGAGTAACATTGACTCTCTTATGGTTGGAGTAACCTTGACTCTCTTAAGGTGGGAGTAACATTGACTCTCTTAAGGTTGGAGTAACATTGACTCTCTTAAGGTGGGAGTAACATTGACTCTCTTAAGGTGGGAGTAACATTGACTCTCTTAAGGTTGGAGTAACATTGACTCTCTTAAGGTTGGAGTAACATTGACTCTCTTAAGGTTTTAGTAACATTGACTCTCTTAAGGTTGGAGTAACATTCACTCTCTTAAGGTTGGAGTAACATTGACTCTCTTAAGGTGGGAGTAACATTGACTCTCTTAAGGTTGAAGTAACATTGACTCTATTAAGGTTGGAGTAACATTGACTCTTAAGGTGGAAGTAACATTGACTCTCTTAAGGTTGGAGTAACATTGACTCTCTTAAGGTTGGAGTAACATTGAATCTCTTAAGGTTGGAGTAACATTGACTCTCTTATGGTTGGAGTGACATTGACTCTCTTAAGGTGGGAGTAACATTGACTCTCTTAAGGTGGGAGTAACATTGACTCTATTAAGGTTGGAGTAACCATGACTCTCTTAAGGTTGGAGTAACATTGACTCTCTTAAGGGGGGAGTAACATTGACTCTCTTAAGGTGGGAGTAACATTGACTCTCTTAAGTTTGGAGTAACATTGACTCTCTTAAGGTGGGAGTAACATTGACTCTCTTAAGGTTTTAGTAACATTGACTCTCTTAAGGTTGGAGTAACATTCACTCTCTTAAGGTTGGAGTAACATTGACTCTCTCAACGTTGGAGTAACATTGACTCTATTAAGGTTGGAGTAACATTGAGTTTCTTAACGTTGGAGTAACATTGACTCTATTAAGGTTGGAGTAACATTGACTCTCTTAAGGTGGGAGTAACATTGACTCTCTTAAGGTGGGAGTAACATTGACTCTCTTACGTTTGGAGTAACATTGACTCTCTTAAGGTTGGAGTAACATTGACTTTCTTAAGGTTGGAGTGACATTGACTCTCTTAAGGTTCAAGTAACATTGACTCTCTTAAGGTTGGAGTAACATTGACTCTCTTAAGGTTGGAGTAACATTGACTCTCTTAAGGTTGGAGTAACCTTGACTCTCTTAAGGTTGGAGTAACTTTGACTCTCTTAAGGTTGGAGTAACCTTGACTCTCTTAAGGTGGGAGTAACCTTGACTCGCTTAAGGTTGGAGTAACATTGACTCTCTTAAGGTTGGAGTAACATTGACTCTCTTAAGGTGGGAGTAACTTTGACTCTCTTAAGGTGGGAGTTACATTGACTCTCTTAAGGTGGGAGTAACTTTGACTCTCTTAAGGTTGGAGTAACATTGACTCTCTTAAGGTGGGAGTAACATTGACTCTCTTAAGGTTGGAGTAACATTGACTCTCTTAAGGTTGGAGTAACATTGACTCTATTAAGGTTGGAGTAACATTGACTCTTAAGGTGGGAATAACATTCACTCTCTTAATGTTCAAGTAAAATTGACTCTCTTAATGTTGGAGTAACATTGACTCTCTTAAGGTGGGAGTAACATTGACTCTCTTAAGGTGGGAGTAACATTGACTCTCTTAAGGTGGGAGTAACATTGACTCTCTTAAGTTTGGAGTAACATTGACTCTCTTAAGGTGGGAGTAACATTGACTCTCTTAAGGTGGGAGTAACATTGACACTATTAAGGTGGGAGTAACATTGACTCTCTCTCAAGGTTGGAGTAACCTTGACTCTCTTAAGGTTGGAGTAACATTGACTCTATTAAGGTGGGATTAACATTGACTATTAAGGTTGGAGTAACCTTGACTCTCTTAAGGTTGGAGTAACATTGACTCTCTTAAGGTGGGAGTAACATTGACTCTCTTAAGGTTGGAGTAACATTGACTCTCTTAAGGTGGGAGTAACATTGACTCTCTTAAGGTTGGAGTAACATTGACTCTCTTAAGGTTGGAGTAACATTGACTCTTTTAAGGTGGGAGTAACATTGACTCTCTTAAGGTTGGAGTAACATTGACTCTTTTAAGGTGGGAGTAACATTGACTCTCTTAAGTTTGGAGTAACATTGACTCTCTTAAGGTGGGAGTATCATTGACTCTCTTAAGGTTTTAGTAACATTGACTCTCTTAAGGTTGGAGTAACATTCACTCTCTTAAGGTTGGAGTAACATTGACTCTCTTAACGTTGGAGTAACATTGACTCTATTAAGGTTGGAGTAACATTGACTCTATTAAGGTTGGAGTAACATTGAGTTTCTTAACGTTGGAGTAACATTGACTCTATTAAGGTTGGAGTAACATTGACTCTCTTAAGGTGGGAGAAACATTGACTCTTTTAAGGTGGGAGTAACATTGACTCTTATGTTTGGAGTAACATTGACTCTCTTAAGGTTGGAGTAACATTGAATCTCTTAAGGTTGGAGTAACATTGACTCTCTTAAGGTTGGAGTGACATTGACTCTCTTAAGGTGGGAGTAACATTGACTCTCTTAAGGTGGGAGTAACATTGGCTCTCTTAAGGTGGGAGTAACAATGACTCTCTTAAGGTGGGAGTAACATTGACTCTCTTAAGGTTCGAGTAACATTGACTCTCTTAAGGTTGGAGTAACATTGACTCTCTTAAGGTGGGAGAAACATTGACTCTCTTAAGGTTGGAGTAACATTGACTCTCTTATGGTTGGAGTAACCTTGACTCTCTCAAGGTTGGAGTAACCTTGACTCTCTTAAGGTTGGAGTAACATTGACTCTATTAAGGTGGGATTAACATTGACTATTAAGGTTGGAGTAACCTTGACTCTCTTAAGGTTGGAGTAACATTGACTCTCTTAAGGTGGGAGTAACATTGACTCTCTTAAGGTTGGAGTAACATTGACTCTCTTAAGGTGGGAGTAACATTGACTCTCTTAAGGTTGGAGTAACATTGACTCTTTTAAGGTGGGAGTAACATTGACTCTCTTAAGGTTAGAGAAACATTGACTCTCTTAAGGTTGGAGTAACATTGACTCTTAAGGTGGGAGTAACATTGACTCTCTTAAGGTTGGAGTAACATTGACTCTCTTAAGGTTGGAGTAACATTGACTCTCTTAAGGTTGGAGTAACATTGACTCTCTTATGGTTGGAGTAACATTGACTCTTTTAAGGTGGGAGTAACATTGACTCTCTTAAGGTTGGAGTAACATTGACTCTCTTAAGGGGGGAGTAACATTGACTCTCTTAAGTTTGGAGTAACATTGACTCTCTTAAGGTGGGAGTATCATTGACTCTCTTAAGGTTTTAGTAACATTGACTCTCTTAAGGTTGGAGTAACATTCACTCTCTTAAGGTTGGAGTAACATTGACTCTCTTAACGTTGGAGTAACATTGACTCTATTAAGGTTGGAGTAACATTGAGTTTCTTAAGGTGGGAGTAACATTGACTCGCTTAAGGTGGGAGTAACATTGACTCTCTTAAGGTGGGAGTAACATTGACTCTTATGTTTGGAGTAACATTGACTCTCTTAAGGTTGGAGTAACATTGACTCTCTTAGGGTTGGAGTAACATTGACTCTCTTATGGTTGGAGTAACCTTGACTCTCTTAAGGTGGGAGTAACATTGACTCTCTTAAGGTTGGAGTAACATTGACTCTCTTAAGGTGGGAGTAACATTGACTCTCTTAAGGTGGGAGTAACATTGACTCTCTTAAGGTTGGAGTAACATTGACTCTCTTAAGGTTGGAGTAACATTGACTCTCTTAAGGTTTTAGTAACATTGACTCTCTTAAGGTTGGAGTAACATTCACTCTCTTAAGGTTGGAGTAACATTGACTCTCTTAAGGTGGGAGTAACATTGACTCTCTTAAGGTTGAAGTAACATTGACTCTATTAAGGTTGGAGTAACATTGACTCTTAAGGTGGAAGTAACATTGACTCTCTTAAGGTTGGAGTAACATTGACTCTCTTAAGGTTGGAGTAACATTGAATCTCTTAAGGTTGGAGTAACATTGACTCTCTTATGGTTGGAGTGACATTGACTCTCTTAAGGTGGGAGTAACATTGACTCTCTTAAGGTGGGAGTAACATTGGCTCTCTTAAGGTGGGAGTAACATTGACTCTCTTAAGGTGGGAGTAACATTGACTCTCTTAAGGTTGGAGTAACATTGACTCTCTTAAGGTTGGAGTAACATTTACTCTCTTAAGGTGGGAGTAACATTGACTCTCTTAAGGTGGGAGTAACATTGACTCTCTTAAGGTTGGAGTAGCATTGACTCTCTTAAGGTGGGAGAAACATTGACTCTCTTAAGGTGGGAGTAACATTGACTCTCTTAAGGTTGGAGTAACATTGACTCTCTTATGGTTGGAGTAACCTTGACTCTCTTAAGGTGGGAGTAACATTGACTCTCTTAAGGTTGGAGTAACATTGACTCTCTAAAGGTGGGAGTAACATTGACTCTCTTAAGGTGGGAGTAACATTGACTCTCTTAAGGTTGGAGTAACATTGACTCTCTTAAGGTGGGAGTAACATTGACTCTCTTAAGTTTGGAGTAACATTGACTCTCTTAAGGTGGGAGTAACATTGACTCTATTAAGGTTTTAGTAACATTGACTCTCTTAAGGTTGGAGTAACATTCACTCTCTTAAGGTTGGAGTAACATTGACTCTCTTAAGGTGGGATTAACATTGACTCTCTTAAGGTGGGAGTAACATTGACTCTCTTAAGGTTGAAATAAACATTACTCTTAAGGTTGGAATAAATAAGACTCTCTTAAGGTTCGAGTAACATTGACTCTCTTAAGGTGGGAGTAACATTGACTCTCTTAAGGTGGGAGTAACAATGACTCTCTTAAGGTGGGAGTAACATTGACTCTCTTTAGATGGGAGTAACATTGACTCTCTTAAGGTGGGAGTAACATTGACTCTCTTAAGGTTGAAATAAACATTACTCTTAAGGTTGGAATAAATAAGACTCTCTTAAGGTTGGAGTAACATTGACTCTCTTAAGGTTCAAGTAACATTGACTCTCTTAAGGTTGGAGTAACATTGACTCTCTTAAGGTTGGAGTAACCTTGACTCTCTTAAGGTTGGAGTAACATTGACTCTCTTAAGGTTGGAGTAACATTGACTCTATTATGGTTGGAGTAACATTGACTCTCTTAAGGTTGGAGTAACATTCACTCTCTTAAGGTTGGAGTAACATTGACTCTCTTAAGGTGGGAGTAACATTGACTCTCTTAAGGTTGAAGTAACATTGACTCTATTAAGGTTGGAGTAACATTGACTCTCTTAAGGTTGGAGTAACATTGACTCTCTTATGGTTGGAGTAACCTTGACTCTCTTAAGGTGGGAGTAACATTGACTCTCTTAAGGTTGGAGTAACATTGACTCTCTTAAGGTTGGAGTAACATTGACTCTCTTAACGTGGGAGTAACATTGACTCTCTTAAGGTTGGAGTAACATTGACTCTCTTAAGGTGGGAGTAACATTGACTCTCTTAAGGTGGGAGTAACATTGACTCTCTTAAGGTGGGAGTAACATTGACTCTCTTAAGGTGGGAGTAACACTGGCTCTCTTAAGGTGGGAGTAACATTGACTCTCTTAAGGTGGGAGTAACATTGACTCTCTTAAGGTGGGAGTAACATTGACTCTCTTAAGGTTGGAGTAACATTGACTCTCTTATGGTTGGAGTAACCTTGACTCTCTTAAGGTGGGAGTAACATTGACTCTCTTAAGGTTGGAGTAACATTGACTCTCTTAAGGTTGGAGTAACATTGACTCTCTTAACGTGGGAGTAACATTGACTCTCTTAAGGTTGGAGTAACATTGACTCTCTTAAGGTGGGAGTAACATTGACTCTCTTAAGGTTGAAGTAACATTGACTCTATTAAGGCTGGAGTAACATTGACTCTCTTAATGTTGGAGTAACATTGACTCTCTTAAGGTTGGAGTAATATTGACTCACTTAAGGTTGAAGTAACATTGACTCTCTTATGGTTGGAGTAACCTTGACTCTCTTATGGTGGGAGTAACATTGACTCTCTTAAGGTGGGAGTAACATTGACTCTCTTAAGGTTGGAGTAACATTGACTCTCTTAAGGTTGGAGTAACATTGACTCTCTTAAGGTTGGAGTAACATTGACTCTCTTATGGTTGGAGTAACCTTGACTCTCTTAAGGTGGGAGTAACATTGACTCTCTTAAGGTTGGAGTAACATTGACTCTCTTAAGGTTGGAGTAACATTGACTCTCTTAACGTGGGAGTAACATTGACTCTCTTAAGGTTGGAGTAACATTGACTCTCTTAAGTTGGGAGTAACATTGACTCTCTTAAGGTGGGAGTAACATTGACTCTCTTAAGGTGGGAGTAACATTGACTCTTATGTTTGGAGTAACATTGACTCTCTTAAGGTTGGAGTAACATTGACTCTCTTAGGGTTGGAGTAACATTGACTCTCTTATGGTTGGAGTAACCTTGACTCTCTTAAGGTGGGAGTAACATTGACTCTCTTAAGGTTGGAGTAACATTGACTCTCTTAAGGTGGGAGTAACATTGACTCTCTTAAGGTGGGAGTAACATTGACTCTCTTAAGGTTGGAGTAACATTGACTCTCTTAAGGTTGGAGTAACATTGACTCTCTTAAGGTTTTAGTAACATTGACTCTCTTAAGGTTGGAGTAACATTCACTCTCTTAAGGTTGGAGTAACATTGACTCTCTTAAGGTGGGAGTAACATTGACTCTCTTAAGGTTGAAGTAACATTGACTCTATTAAGGTTGGAGTAACATTGACTCTTAAGGTGGAAGTAACATTGACTCTCTTAAGGTTGGAGTAACATTGACTCTCTTAAGGTTGGAGTAACATTGAATCTCTTAAGGTTGGAGTAACATTGACTCTCTTATGGTTGGAGTGACATTGACTCTCTTAAGGTGGGAGTAACATTGACTCTCTTAAGGTGGGAGTAACATTGACTCTATTAAGGTTGGAGTAACCATGACTCTCTTAAGGTTGGAGTAACATTGACTCTCTTAAGGGGGGAGTAACATTGACTCTCTTAAGGTGGGAGTAACATTGACTCTCTTAAGTTTGGAGTAACATTGACTCTCTTAAGGTGGGAGTAACATTGACTCTCTTAAGGTTTTAGTAACATTGACTCTCTTAAGGTTGGAGTAACATTCACTCTCTTAAGGTTGGAGTAACATTGACTCTCTCAACGTTGGAGTAACATTGACTCTATTAAGGTTGGAGTAACATTGAGTTTCTTAACGTTGGAGTAACATTGACTCTATTAAGGTTGGAGTAACATTGACTCTCTTAAGGTGGGAGTAACATTGACTCTCTTAAGGTGGGAGTAACATTGACTCTCTTACGTTTGGAGTAACATTGACTCTCTTAAGGTTGGAGTAACATTGACTTTCTTAAGGTTGGAGTGACATTGACTCTCTTAAGGTTCAAGTAACATTGACTCTCTTAAGGTTGGAGTAACATTGACTCTCTTAAGGTTGGAGTAACATTGACTCTCTTAAGGTTGGAGTAACCTTGACTCTCTTAAGGTTGGAGTAACTTTGACTCTCTTAAGGTTGGAGTAACCTTGACTCTCTTAAGGTGGGAGTAACCTTGACTCGCTTAAGGTTGGAGTAACATTGACTCTCTTAAGGTTGGAGTAACATTGACTCTCTTAAGGTGGGAGTAACTTTGACTCTCTTAAGGTGGGAGTTACATTGACTCTCTTAAGGTGGGAGTAACTTTGACTCTCTTAAGGTTGGAGTAACATTGACTCTCTTAAGGTGGGAGTAACATTGACTCTCTTAAGGTTGGAGTAACATTGACTCTCTTAAGGTTGGAGTAACATTGACTCTATTAAGGTTGGAGTAACATTGACTCTTAAGGTGGGAATAACATTCACTCTCTTAATGTTCAAGTAAAATTGACTCTCTTAATGTTGGAGTAACATTGACTCTCTTAAGGTGGGAGTAACATTGACTCTCTTAAGGTGGGAGTAACATTGACTCTCTTAAGGTGGGAGTAACATTGACTCTCTTAAGTTTGGAGTAACATTGACTCTCTTAAGGTGGGAGTAACATTGACTCTCTTAAGGTGGGAGTAACATTGACACTATTAAGGTGGGAGTAACATTGACTCTCTCTCAAGGTTGGAGTAACCTTGACTCTCTTAAGGTTGGAGTAACATTGACTCTATTAAGGTGGGATTAACATTGACTATTAAGGTTGGAGTAACCTTGACTCTCTTAAGGTTGGAGTAACATTGACTCTCTTAAGGTGGGAGTAACATTGACTCTCTTAAGGTTGGAGTAACATTGACTCTCTTAAGGTGGGAGTAACATTGACTCTCTTAAGGTTGGAGTAACATTGACTCTCTTAAGTTTGGAGTAACATTGACTCTTTTAAGGTGGGAGTAACATTGACTCTCTTAAGGTTGGAGTAACATTGACTCTTTTAAGGTGGGAGTAACATTGACTCTCTTAAGTTTGGAGTAACATTGACTCTCTTAAGGTGGGAGTATCATTGACTCTCTTAAGGTTGGAGTAACATTCACTCTCTTAAGGTTGGAGTAACATTGACTCTCTTAACGTTGGAGTAACATTGACTCTATTAAGGTTGGAGTAACATTGACTCTATTAAGGTTGGAGTAACATTGACTCTATTAAGGTTGGAGTAACATTGAGTTTCTTAACGTTGGAGTAACATTGACTCTATTAAGGTTGGAGTAACATTGACTCTCTTAAGGTGGGAGTAACATTGACTCTTTTAAGGTGGGAGTAACATTGACTCTTATGTTTGGAGTAACATTGACTCTCTTAAGGTTGGAGTAACATTGAATCTCTTAAGGTTGGAGTAACATTGACTCTCTTAAGGTTGGAGTGACATTGACTCTCTTAAGGTGGGAGTAACATTGACTCTCTTAAGGTGGGAGTAACATTGGCTCTCTTAAGGTGGGAGTAACAATGACTCTCTTAAGGTGGGAGTAACATTGACTCTCTTAAGGTTCGAGTAACATTGACTCTCTTAAGGTTGGAGTAACATTGACTCTCTTAAGGTGGGAGAAACATTGACTCTCTTAAGGTTGGAGTAACATTGACTCTCTTATGGTTGGAGTAACCTTGACTCTCTCAAGGTTGGAGTAACCTTGACTCTCTTAAGGTTGGAGTAACATTGACTCTATTAAGGTGGGATTAACATTGACTATTAAGGTTGGAGTAACCTTGACTCTCTTAAGGTTGGAGTAACATTGACTCTCTTAAGGTGGGAGTAACATTGACTCTCTTAAGGTTGGAGTAACATTGACTCTCTTAAGGTGGGAGTAACATTGACTCTCTTAAGGTTGGAGTAACATTGACTCTTTTAAGGTGGGAGTAACATTGACTCTCTTAAGGTTAGAGAAACATTGACTCTCTTAAGGTTGGAGTAACATTGACTCTTAAGGTGGGAGTAACATTGACTCTCTTAAGGTTGGAGTAACATTGACTCTCTTAAGGTTGGAGTAACATTGACTCTCTTAAGGTTGGAGTAACATTGACTCTCTTATGGTTGGAGTAACATTGACTCTCTTATGGTTGGAGTAACATTGACTCTCTTAAGGTTGGAGTAACATTGACTCTCTTAAGGGGGGAGTAACATTGACTCTCTTAAGTTTGGAGTAACATTGACTCTCTTAAGGTGGGAGTATCATTGACTCTCTTAAGGTTTTAGTAACATTGACTCTCTTAAGGTTGGAGTAACATTCACTCTCTTAAGGTTGGAGTAACATTGACTCTCTTAACGTTGGAGTAACATTGACTCTATTAAGGTTGGAGTAACATTGAGTTTCTTAAGGTGGGAGTAACATTGACTCTCTTAAGGTGGGAGTAACATTGACTCTCTTAAGGTGGGAGTAACATTGACTCTTATGTTTGGAGTAACATTGACTCTCTTAAGGTTGGAGTAACATTGACTCTCTTAGGGTTGGAGTAACATTGACTCTCTTATGGTTGGAGTAACCTTGACTCTCTTAAGGTGGGAGTAACATTGACTCTCTTAAGGTTGGAGTAACATTGACTCTCTTAAGGTGGGAGTAACATTGACTCTCTTAAGGTGGGAGTAACATTGACTCTCTTAAGGTTGGAGTAACATTGACTCTCTTAAGGTTGGAGTAACATTGACTCTCTTAAGGTTTTAGTAACATTGACTCTCTTAAGGTTGGAGTAACATTCACTCTCTTAAGGTTGGAGTAACATTGACTCTCTTAAGGTGGGAGTAACATTGACTCTCTTAAGGTTGAAGTAACATTGACTCTATTAAGGTTGGAGTAACATTGACTCTTAAGGTGGAAGTAACATTGACTCTCTTAAGGTTGGAGTAACATTGACTCTCTTAAGGTTGGAGTAACATTGAATCTCTTAAGGTTGGAGTAACATTGACTCTCTTATGGTTGGAGTGACATTGACTCTCTTAAGGTGGGAGTAACATTGACTCTCTTAAGGTGGGAGTAACATTGGCTCTCTTAAGGTGGGAGTAACATTGACTCTCTTAAGGTGGGAGTAACATTGACTCTCTTAAGGTTGGAGTAACATTGACTCTCTTAAGGTGGGAGTAACATTGACTCTCTTAAGGTGGGAGTAACATTGACTCTCTTAAGGTTGGAGTAGCATTGACTCTCTTAAGGTGGGAGAAACATTGACTCTCTTAAGGTGGGAGTAACATTGACTCTCTTAAGGTTGGAGTAACATTGACTCTCTTATGGTTGGAGTAACCTTGACTCTCTTAAGGTGGGAGTAACATTGACTCTCTTAAGGTTGGAGTAACATTGACTCTCTAAAGGTGGGAGTAACATTGACTCTCTTAAGGTGGGAGTAACATTGACTCTCTTAAGGTTGGAGTAACATTGACTCTCTTAAGGTGGGAGTAACATTGACTCTCTTAAGTTTGGAGTAACATTGACTCTCTTAAGGTGGGAGTAACATTGACTCTATTAAGGTTTTAGTAACATTGACTCTCTTAAGGTTGGAGTAACATTCACTCTCTTAAGGTTGGAGTAACATTGACTCTCTTAAGGTGGGATTAACATTGACTCTCTTAAGGTGGGAGTAACATTGACTCTCTTAAGGTTGAAATAAACATTACTCTTAAGGTTGGAATAAATAAGACTCTCTTAAGGTTCGAGTAACATTGACTCTCTTAAGGTGGGAGTAACATTGACTCTCTTAAGGTGGGAGTAACAATGACTCTCTTAAGGTGGGAGTAACATTGACTCTCTTTAGGTGGGAGTAACATTGACTCTCTTAAGGTGGGAGTAACATTGACTCTCTTAAGGTTGAAATAAACATTACTCTTAAGGTTGGAATAAATAAGACTCTCTTAAGGTTGGAGTAACATTGACTCTCTTAAGGTTCAAGTAACATTGACTCTCTTAAGGTTGGAGTAACATTGACTCTCTTAAGGTTGGAGTAACCTTGACTCTCTTAAGGTTGGAGTAACATTGACTCTCTTAAGGTTGGAGTAACATTGACTCTATTATGGTTGGAGTAACATTGACTCTCTTAAGGTTGGAGTAACATTCACTCTCTTAAGGTTGGAGTAACATTGACTCTCTTAAGGTGGGAGTAACATTGACTCTCTTAAGGTTGAAGTAACATTGACTCTATTAAGGTTGGAGTAACATTGACTCTCTTAAGGTTGGAGTAACATTGACTCTCTTATGGTTGGAGTAACCTTGACTCTCTTAAGGTGGGAGTAACATTGACTCTCTTAAGGTTGGAGTAACATTGACTCTCTTAAGGTTGGAGTAACATTGACTCTCTTAACGTGGGAGTAACATTGACTCTCTTAAGGTTGGAGTAACATTGACTCTCTTAAGGTGGGAGTAACATTGACTCTCTTAAGGTGGGAGTAACATTGACTCTCTTAAGGTGGGAGTAACATTGACTCTCTTAAGGTGGAAGTAACACTGGCTCTCTTAAGGTGGGAGTAACATTGACTCTCTTAAGGTGGGAGTAACATTGACTCTCTTAAGGTGGGAGTAACATTGACTCTCTTAAGGTTGGAGTAACATTGACTCTCTTATGGTTGGAGTAACCTTGACTCTCTTAAGGTGGGAGTAACATTGACTCTCTTAAGGTTGGAGTAACATTGACTCTCTTAAGGTTGGAGTAACATTGACTCTCTTAACGTGGGAGTAACATTGACTCTCTTAAGGTTGGAGTAACATTGACTCTCTTAAGGTGGGAGTAACATTGACTCTCTTAAGGTTGAAGTAACATTGACTCTATTAAGGCTGGAGTAACATTGACTCTCTTAATGTTGGAGTAACATTGACTCTCTTAAGGTTGGAGTAATATTGACTCACTTAAGGTTGAAGTAACATTGACTCTCTTATGGTTGGAGTAACCTTGACTCTCTTATGGTGGGAGTAACATTGACTCTCTTAAGGTGGGAGTAACATTGACTCTCTTAAGGTTGGAGTAACATTGACTCTCTTAAGGTTGGAGTAACATTGACTCTCTTAAGGTTGGAGTAACATTGACTCTCTTATGGTTGGAGTAACCTTGACTCTCTTAAGGTGGGAGTAACATTGACTCTCTTAAGGTTGGAGTAACATTGACTCTCTTAAGGTTGGAGTAACATTGACTCTCTTAACGTGGGAGTAACATTGACTCTCTTAAGGTTGGAGTAACATTGACTCTCTTAAGTTGGGAGTAACATTGACTCTCTTAAGGTTGAAGTAACATTGACTCTATTAAGGCTGGAGTAACATTGACTCTCTTAATGTTGGAGTAACATTGACTCTCTTAAGGTTGGAGTAATATTGACTCACTTAAGGTTGAAGTAACATTGACTCTCTTATGGTTGGAGTAACCTTGACTCTCTTATGGTGGGAGTAACATTGACTCTCTTAAGGTGGGAGTAACATTGACTCTCTTAAGGTTGGAGTAACATTGACTCTCTTAAGGTTGGAGTAAAATTGACTCTCTTAAGGTGGGAGTAACATTGACTCTCTTAAGGTGGGAGTAATATTGACTCTCTTAAGCTTTTAGTAACATTGACTCTCTTAAGGTTGGAGTAACATTCACTCTCTTAAGGTTGGAGTAACATTGAGTCTCTTAAGGTTGGAGTAACATTGACTCTCTTAAGGTTCGAGTAACATTGACTCTCTTAAGGGGGGAGTAACATTGACTCTCTTAAGGTTGGAGTAACCTTGACTCTCTTAAGGTGGGAGTAACCTTTACTCTCTTAAGGTTGGAGTGAAATTGACTCTCTTAAGGTGGGAGTAACATTGACTCTCTTAAGGTGGGAGTAACATTGACTCTCTTATGTATGGAGTAACATTGAATCTCTTAAGGTTGGAGTAACATTGACTCTCTTAAGTTTGGAGTAAAATTGACTCTCTTATGTTTGGAGTAACATTGACTCTCTTAAGGTTTTAGTAACATTGACTCTCTTAAGGTTGGAGTAACATTCACTCTCTTAAGGTTTGAGTAACATTGACTCTCTTAACGTTGGAGTAACATTGACTCTATTAAGGTTGGAGTAACATTGACTCTCTTAAGGTGGGAGTAACATTGACTCTCTTAAGGTGGGAGTAACATTGACTGTCTTATGTTTGGAGTAACATTGACTCTCTTAAGGCTGGAGTAACATTGACTCTCTTAAGGATGGAGTAACATTGACTCTCTTAAGGTTGGAGTGACATTGACTCTCTTAAGGTTGGAGTAACATTGACTCTCTTAAGGTTGGAGTAACATTGACTCTCTTAAGGTTTTAGTAACATTGACTCTCTTAAGGTGGGAGTAACATTGACTCTCTTAAGGTTGGAGTAACATTGACTCTCTTAAGGTTTAAATAAACATTACTCTTAAGGTTGGAATAAATAAGACTCTCTTAAGGTTGGAGTAACATTGACTCTCTTAAGGTGGGAGTAACATTGACTCTCTTAAGGTTTTAGTAACATTGACTCTCTTAAGTTTGGAGTAACATTGACTCTCTTAAGGTGGGAGTAATATTGACTCTCTTAAGCTTTTAGTAACATTGACTCTCTTAAGGTTGGAGTAACATTCACTCTCTTAAGGTTGGAGTAACATTGACTCTCTTAAGGTTCGAGTAACATTGACTCTCTTAAGATTCGAGTAACATTGACTCTCTTAAGGTTGGAGTAACATTGACTCTCTTAAGGTTGGAGTATCCTTGACTCTCTTAAGGTGGGAGTAACATTGACTCTCTTAAGGTGGGAGTAACATTGACTCTCTTAAGGTGGGAGTAACATTGACTCTCTTTAGGTGGGAGTAACATTGACTCTCTTAAGGTTGGAGTAACATTGACTCTCTTAAGGTGGGAGTAACATTGACTCTCTTAAGGTGGGAGTAACATTGACTCTCTTAAGGTTGGAGTAACATTGACTCTCTTTAGGTGGGAGTAACATTGACTCTCTTAAAGTGGGAGTAACATTGACTCTCTTAAGGTTTAAATAAACATTACTCTGAAGGTTGGAATAAATAAGACTCTCTTAAGGTTGGAGTAACATTGACTCTCTTAAGGTGGGAGTAACATTGACTCTCTTAAGGTTTTAGTAACATTGACTCTCTTAAGTTTGGAGTAACATTGACTCTCTTAAGGTGGGAGTAATATTGACTCTCTTAAGCTTTTAGTAACATTGACTCTCTTAAGGTTGGAGTAACATTCACTCTCTTAAGGTTGGAGTAACATTGACTCTCTTAAGGTTCGAGTAACATTGACTCTCTTAAGGTTCGAGTAACATTGACTCTCTTAAGGGGGGAGTAACATTGACTCTCTTAAGGTTGGAGTAACATTGACTCTCTTAAGGTGGGAGTAACATTGACTCTCTTAAGGTGGGAGTAACCTTTACTCTCTTAAGGTTGGAGTAACATTGACTCTCTTAAGGTTGGAGTAACATTGACTCTCTTAAGGTTGGAGTAACATTGACTCTCTTAAGGTGGGAGTAACATTGACTTTCTTAAGGTGGGAGTAACCTTTACTCTCTTAAGGTTGGAGTAACATTGACTCTCTTAAGGTTGGAGTAACATTGACTATCTTAAGGTTGGAGTAACCTTGACTCTCTTAAGGTGGGAGTAACATTGACTCTCTTAAGGTTTAAATAAACATTACTCTTAAGGTTGGAATAAATAAGACTCTCTTAAGGTTGGAGTAACATTGACTCTCTTAAGGTGGGAGTAACATTGACTCTCTTAAGGTGGGAGTAACATTGACTCTCTTAAGGTGGGAGTAACATTGACACTCTTAAGGTGGGAGTAACATTGACTCTCTTAAGGTTGGAGTAACATTGACTGTCTTAAGATGGGAGTAACATTGACTCTCTTAAGGTGGGAGTAACATTGACTCTCTTAAGGTTGGAGTAACATTGACTCTCTTAACGTTGGAGTAACATTGACTCTATTAAGGTTGGAGTAACATTGACTCTCTTAAGGTGGGAGTAACATTGACTCTCTTATGTTTGGAGTAACATTGACTCTCTTAAGGTTGGAGTAACATTGACTCTCTTAAGGATGGAGTAACATTGACTCTCTTAAGGTTGGAGTGACATTGACTCTCTTAAGGTTGTAGTAACATTGACTCTCTTAAGGTTGGAGTAACATTGACTCCCTTAAGGTGGGAGTAACATTGACTCTATTAAGAATGGAGTAACCATGACTCTCTTAAGGTTGGAGTAACATTGACTCTCTTAAGGTGGGAGTATCATTGACTCTCTTAAGGTGGGAGTAACATTGACTCTCTTAAGGTTGGAGTGACATTGACTCTCTTAAGGTTGTAGTAACATTGACTCTCTTAAGGTTGGAGTAACATTGACTCTCTTAAGGTTGGAGTAACATTGACTCTCTTAAGGTTTTAGTAACATTGACTCTCTTATGGTTGGAGTAACATTGACTCTCTTAATGTTGGAGTAACATTGACTCTCTTGAGGTTGAAGTAACATTGACTCTCTTAAGGTGGGAGTAACATTTACACTCTTAAGGTTTTAGTAACATTGACTCTCTTAAGGTTGGATTAACATTGACTCTCTTAAGGTTGGAGTAACATTGACTCTCTTAAGGTGGGAGTAACATTGACTCTCTTAAGGTGGGAGTAACATTGACTCTCTTAAGGTTGGAGTAACATTGACTCTCTTATGGTTGGAGTAACATTGACTCCCTTAAGGTGGGAATAACATTGAATCTCTTAAGGTGGGAGTAACCTTGACTCTCTTAAGGTGGGAGTAACATTGACTCTCTTTAGGTGGGAATAACATTGACTCTCTTAAGGTTGGAGTAACATTGACTCCCTTAAGGTGGGAGTAACATTGACTCTATTAAGGTTGGAGTAACCATGACTCTCTTAAGGTTGGAGTAACATTGACTCTCTTAAGGTGGGAGTAACATTGACTCTCTTAAGGTGGGAGTAACCTTTACTCTCTTAAGGTTGGAGTAACATTGACTCTCTTAAGGTTGAAGTAACATTGACTCTCTTAAGGTTGGAGTAACCTTGACTCTCTTAAGGTGGGAGTAACATTGACTCTCTTAAGGTGGGAGTAACATTGACTCTCTTAAGGTGGGAGTAACATTGACTCTCTTAAGGTTGGAGTAACATTGACTCTCTTAAGGTGGGAGTAATATTGACTCTCTTAAGCTTTTAGTAACATTGACTCTCTTAAGGTTGGAGTAACATTGACTCTCTTAAGGTTGGAGTAACATTGACTCTCTTAAGGTTCGAGTAACATTGACTCTCTTAAGGTTGGAGTAACATTGACTCTCTTAAGGGGGGAGTAACATTGACTCTCTTAAGGTTGGAGTAACATTGACTCTCTTAAGGTGGGAGTAACATTGACTCTCTTAAGGTGGGAGTAACCTTTACTCTCTTAAGGTTGGAGTAACATTGACTCTCTTAAGGTTGGAGTAACATTGACTCTCTTAAGGTTGGAGTAACCTTGACTCTCTTAAGGTGGGAGTAACATTGACTCTCTTAAGGTGGGAGTAACATTGACTCTCTTAAGGTGGGAGTAACATTGACTCTCTTAAGGTGGGAGTAACATTGACTCTCTTATGTATGGAGTAACATTGAATCTCTTAAGGTTGGAGTAACATTGACTCTATTAAGTTTGGAGTAAAATTGACTCTCTTATGTTTGGAGTAACATTGACTCTCTTAAGGTTTTAGTAACATTGACTCTCTTAAGGTTGGAGTAACATTCACTCTCTTAAGGTTTGAGTAACATTGACTCTCTTAACGTTGGAGTAACATTGACTCTATTAAGGTTGGAGTAACATTGACTCTCTTAAGGTGGGAGTAACATTGACTCTCTTAAGGTGGGAGTAACATTGACTGTCTTATGTTTGGAGTAACATTGACTCTCTTAAGGCTGGAGTAACATTGACTCTCTTAAGGATGGAGTAACATTGACTCTCTTAAGGTTGGAGTGACATTGACTCTCTTAAGGTTGGAGTAACATTGACTCTCTTAAGGTTGGAGTAACATTGACTCTCTTAAGGTTTTAGTAACATTGACTCTCTTAAGGTGGGAGTAACATTGACTCTCTTAAGGTTGGAGTAACATTGACTCTCTTAAGGTTTAAATAAACATTACTCTTAAGGTTGGAATAAATAAGACTCTCTTAAGGTTGGAGTAACATTGACTCTCTTAAGGTGGGAGTAACATTGACTCTCTTAAGGTTTTAGTAACATTGACTCTCTTAAGTTTGGAGTAACATTGACTCTCTTAAGGTGGGAGTAATATTGACTCTCTTAAGCTTTTAGTAACATTGACTCTCTTAAGGTTGGAGTAACATTCACTCTCTTAAGGTTGGAGTAACATTGACTCTCTTAAGGTTCGAGTAACATTGACTCTCTTAAGGTTCGAGTAACATTGACTCTCTTAAGGTTGGAGTAACATTGACTCTCTTAAGGTTGGAGTATCCTTGACTCTCTTAAGGTGGGAGTAACATTGACTCTCTTAAGGTGGGAGTAACATTGACTCACTTAAGGTGGGAGTAACATTGACTCTCTTTAGGTGGGAGTAACATTGACTCTCTTAAGGTGGGAGTAACATTGACTCTCTTAAGGTTGGAGTAACATTGACTCTCTTAAGGTGGGAGTAACATTGACTCTCTTAAGGTGGGAGTAACATTGACTCTCTTATGTATGGAGTAACATTGAATCTCTTAAGGTTGGAGTAACATTGACTCTCTTAAGTTTGGAGTAAAATTGACTCTCTTATGTTTGGAGGAACATTGACTCTCTTAAGGTTTTAGTAACATTGACTCTCTTAAGGTTGGAGTAACATTCACTCTCTTAAGGTTTGAGTAACATTGACTCTCTTAACGTTGGAGTAACATTGACTCTATTAAGGTTGGAGTAACATTGACTCTCTTAAGGTGGGAGTAACATTGACTCTCTTAAGGTGGGAGTAACATTGACTGTCTTATGTTTGGAGTAACATTGACTCTCTTAAGGCTGGAGTAACATTGACTCTCTTAAGGATGGAGTAACATTGACTCTCTTAAGGTTGGAGTGACATTGACTCTCTTAAGGTTGGAGTAACATTGACTCTCTTAAGGTTGGAGTAACATTGACTCTCTTAAGGTTTTAGTAACATTGACTCTCTTAAGGTGGGAGTAACATTGACTCTCTTAAGGTTGGAGTAACATTGACTCTCTTAAGGTTTAAATAAACATTACTCTTAAGGTTGGAATAAATAAGACTCTCTTAAGGTTGGAGTAACATTGACTCTCTTAAGGTGGGAGTAACATTGACTCTCTTAAGGTTTTAGTAACATTGACTCTCTTAAGTTTGGAGTAACATTGACTCTCTTAAGGTGGGAGTAATATTGACTCTCTTAAGCTTTTAGTAACATTGACTCTCTTAAGGTTGGAGTAACATTCACTCTCTTAAGGTTGGAGTAACATTGACTCTCTTAAGGTTCGAGTAACATTGACTCTCTTAAGATTCGAGTAACATTGACTCTCTTAAGGTTGGAGTAACATTGACTCTCTTAAGGTTGGAGTATCCTTGACTCTCTTAAGGTGGGAGTAACATTGACTCTCTTAAGGTGGGAGTAACATTGACTCTCTTAAGGTGGGAGTAACATTGACTCTCTTTAGGTGGGAGTAACATTGACTCTCTTAAGGTTGGAGTAACATTGACTCTCTTAAGGTGGGAGTAACATTGACTCTCTTAAGGTGGGAGTAACATTGACTCTCTTAAGGTTGGAGTAACATTGACTCTCTTTAGGTGGGAGTAACATTGACTCTCTTAAAGTGGGAGTAACATTGACTCTCTTAAGGTTTAAATAAACATTACTCTTAAGGTTGGAATAAATAAGACTCTCTTAAGGTTGGAGTAACATTGACTCTCTTAAGGTTGGAATAAATAAGACTCTCTTAAGGTTGGAGTAACATTGACTCTCTTAAGGTGGGAGTAACATTGACTCTCTTAAGGTTTTAGTAACATTGACTCTCTTAAGTTTGGAGTAACATTGACTCTCTTAAGGTGGGAGTAATATTGACTCTCTTAAGCTTTTAGTAACATTGACTCTCTTAAGGTTGGAGTAACATTCACTCTCTTAAGGTTGGAGTAACATTGACTCTCTTAAGGTTCGAGTAATATTGACTCTCTTAAGGTTCGAGTAACATTGACTCTCTTAAGGGGGGAGTAACATTGACTCTCTTAAGGTTGGAGTAACATTGACTCTCTTAAGGTGGGAGTAACATTGACTCTCTTAAGGTGGGAGTAACCTTTACTCTCTTAAGGTTGGAGTAACATTGACTCTCTTAAGGTTGGAGTAACATTGACTCTCTTAAGGTTGGAGTAACATTGACTCTCTTAAGGTGGGAGTAACATTGACTTTCTTAAGGTGGGAGTAACCTTTACTCTCTTAAGGTTGGAGTAACATTGACTCTCTTAAGGTTGGAGTAACATTGACTATCTTAAGGTTGGAGTAACCTTGACTCTCTTAAGGTGGGAGTAACATTGACTCTCTTAAGGTTTAAATAAACATTACTCTTAAGGTTGGAATAAATAAGACTCTCTTAAGGTTGGAGTAACATTGACTCTCTTAAGGTGGGAGTAACATTGACTCTCTTAAGGTGGGAGTAACATTGACTCTCTTAAGGTGGGAGTAACATTGACACTCTTAAGGTGGGAGTAACATTGACTCTCTTAAGGTTGGAGTAACATTGACTGTCTTAAGATGGGAGTAACATTGACTCTCTTAAGGTGGGAGTAACATTGACTCTCTTAAGGTTGGAGTAACATTGACTCTCTTAACGTTGGAGTAACATTGACTCTATTAAGGTTGGAGTAACATTGACTCTCTTAAGGTGGGAGTAACATTGACTCTCTTATGTTTGGAGTAACATTGACTCTCTTAAGGTTGGAGTAACATTGACTCTCTTAAGGATGGAGTAACATTGACTCTCTTAAGGTTGGAGTGACATTGACTCTCTTAAGGTTGTAGTAACATTGACTCTCTTAAGGTTGGAGTAACATTGACTCCCTTAAGGTGGGAGTAACATTGACTCTATTAAGAATGGAGTAACCATGACTCTCTTAAGGTTGGAGTAACATTGACTCTCTTAAGGTGGGAGTATCATTGACTCTCTTAAGATGGGAGTAACATTGACTCTCTTAAGGTTGGAGTGACATTGACTCTCTTAAGGTTGTAGTAACATTGACTCTCTTAAGGTTGGAGTAACATTGACTCCCTTAAGGTGGGAGTAACATTGACTCTATTAAGAATGGAGTAACCATGACTCTCTTAAGGTTGGAGTAACATTGACTCTCTTAAGGTGGGAGTATCATTGACTCTCTTAAGGTGGGAGTAACATTGACTCTCTTAAGGTTGGAGTAACATTGACTGTCTTAAGATGGGAGTAACATTGACTCTCTTAAGGTGGGAGTAACATTGACTCTCTTAAGGTTGGGCTAACATTGACTCTCTTAAGGTTGGAGTAACATTGACTCTCTTAATGTTGGAGTAACATTGACTCTCTTTAGGTTGAAGTAACATTGACTCTCTTAAGGTGGGAGTAACATTGACTCTCTTAAGGTGGGAGTTACATTGACTCTCTTAAGGTTGGAGTAACATTGACTCTCTTATGGTTGGAGTAACCTTGACTCTCTTAAGGTGGGAGTAACCTTGACTCTCTTAAGGTGGGAGTAACATTGACTCTCTTTAGGTGGGAGTAACATGGACTCTCTTAAGGTGGGAGTAACATTGACTCTCTTTAGGTGGGAGTAACATGGACTCTCTTAAGGTTGGAGTAACATTGACTCTCTTAAGGTTGGAGTAACATTGACTCTCTTAAGGTTGGAGTAACCTTGACTCTCTTAAGGTTGGAGTAACATTGACTCTCTTAAGGTTGGAGTAACATTGACTCTCTTAAGGTGTAAATAAACATTACTCTTAAGGTTGGAATAAATAAGACTCTCTTAAGGTTGGAGTAACATTGACTCTCTTAAGGTGGGAGTAACATTGACTCTCTTAAGGTTGGAGTAACATTGACTCTCTTAAGGTGGGAGTAACATGAGTGACTTGCACCCGGATGTAGCGACTCAGGCGAATCAAACACACAATCGCCAGTTACATTTAACAAATATGTTTTGAAAGTCATGCTTACTAACAGACCTTCCCCCAACACAACAGAGGGAGATTCTTCGTTACCCTGGAAACCATCTGATAAGATGTTTTATGGCCCAAAAGAATTTGGCCACATGAAGTTTCAGACACAAAGAGTTTAAGACACAGAGCTTTTGCCTCAAATTATAGACAAACCATCTATAAATGAACATGCACCCCAGGACATTATATGTAAACACATAACTGTTTTGTAAAATGTTTCTTCTGTATGGTATTTTGCATCTTTTTTATCTTTGTCTTAACAAATTACTAGTTCAGATAACCTCATATATGTCATGCCTCCTATCAAATTAATGCTCACTTCACGACTTACACTTCCATGTATATCACTTAGTCAGAAAATGCAGTGTGTGTTTGTTGCATTAATTAGAGTATGAATGGTCAGAGACCCACTGATTCGAGCTTTGAAACAAAGGGCCATAAAATCTTCTGAGGAATTTCCCGCCTGGAAATCCCAACAATCTCATTGTTTAAGTCTAACCCTGGAGGGTGGGACTACTTCCAGACCTTAAAAGACCAGTGGAGACAATCTTCACTCTCTTACTCTTACTTCTCCAACTCTCTCCCTGTGGGAGCCAACACCCACGGTGGCTGGCACTTAAGCCATGCCACCAATGCAGGCCCTCCAAGCAGGCCCCAGCTCTTCCTCTCTTCCTCGGAAAGAACCACCGGACACGCAGGGCATTTGAACTTGGAACAAACACACACGCGAGAAGCCACAACTAGAGCAAGTATTATCTTCCAAATTCAAACTGCTGTAAAGAGGGTGTGTTATTTTCCCGTTGGGACAAGTTAACTCTGTGAAGGTTGTATTTGATGAACTGAAGGAAAGCTGCTTCTTATCCCCCCCACTCTCTTTGTCTTTCTCTCACTCTCTCTCATCTCTCTTTCTCTCTTTTATCTCTCTCTAATTTCAGTCTATTCATTATTCACTTTTATGTATTCTTTCGTTAATATCTATACTTCTACTCTCTTGATGCATATTTAGTATGTACTTTCTGTGTGAATTGTAGTGTTATTTTTAGTCTGTGTTTATTAAACCTCCAAAAGACATTTAATGAGTTGAATCTGTTATTCTGCCACATACACAAAGTCAATGAAACTTGCGATCTAACGTTACCTAACTGCTTATGCTACTTTGTTAGTAAAGTAAACTGTATGACCATTTGAAATATTGAACTTGTCCTGATCATTAAAGTTAATGTTTCTTATGCGCTCGTAAAGCAGTAATCCCTTATTGAGAATTGATTTGAAAAGTCTATAACTAATTTGCAGGACAAACTTAGTAGGATAATTTCAAGCAATTCCGTAAAGGGTTACTTGTATTTAATTAAACAATTTTCCCTATCGGAAAATTTTAATATGTAATGAACGACTGGCAAATTATATTCATAAATTCATGAATATTGAATATTAAATCCCTTTTGAGTTAATTATTCCCCGAGACATTAAACTCATGAGTCATTGTTGTTACACGGACAAAAGCCCCCTGGAGACAGATTGGCTGGGTGGTTTGACCTCAGCAACAAGACAGGGGGATTAATGGGAGATTAACACCTGGACTATAGGCTCCCGGATACAGCAGATTCCTGATTGGCTGGTTTGAATAAACTCAGGTTAAGGCATTCCTGATTGGTTGGTTTGGATAAGCTCAGGTTAAGTCTGTCTGCTGTGGACTTTCAGTAACCACTTGTTTTACACATTCTGAATGTGAAAAGCTGCTTTTGTAGACCATCGATTGTTTGCGATTGCAAAAACTGCAAGTTATTTTTCAGTATCATCTGGAGATTATCCTTTTGTTTGTAACCGGTCAAATTTTGTCGCATTTGAAATGGCTTCTGAGGGGTAAGTACTTTCTATCTGACTATCTGTTTGCTTTATATATGCTGCAAAGAATGCAGCGTGTATTAAGACAATTAAAACCTCTGCTATAACTTTTGGGAACAGTTCATTTTGCTCTGTAACTGTGCTGTGTCCAGTCCAGATATCTAAAATTCTTCAATCAAGAAAAATTTACAAGGAGAGTATTAAGTATTGTGTCATTTTAGGAAGAGATTAATCAAAAGTCGAGCCCTGTGTGTAATCACATAAAAAAAAAAAAAAAAAAAAAAAAACCTTCCTAATGTAATGCTAAAGTTTTTTTTTTCTTGTTTCCAGTCCAAATATCTAATCATTCTTAAATCAAGATGCATTCACTAGATAAGTAAAATGACATTAGATTTTTTTGTCTTGTTTTCTTGAAGTGAAGTGAGTTATTTGCTTAAAACAAGAACAATTATCTGCCAATGGGGTGAGAAAAATAAATCTTATTTCTGATTGAAATCTCGTTTCTTGTTTCTGTCCCAAACAGAAGTAAGATGATTTTTCTCACCCCACTGGCAGATAATTTTGTTTTACACAGTTGCATTCAACACTGATAATAATCATAGATGTTTGTTGAGCAGCAAGTCATACTAGAATGAGAACAAACAGTATTATTGTAAATATGTTTACAAATAATTTCTTTCTATTTGAATATATTTTAAATGTAATTTATTCCTGTGATTGAGGGATGAATGTACATGCACTGCAAAACATGCTCTTCTTATTTAGTATTTTTCTGGTTTCCAGTCCAAATATCTAAAAATTCTTAAATCAAGATTCATTTACTACACAAGTAAAATGCCATAAGATCATGGTACTTGTTTTAAGCAAATATTCACTTCATTTTGATTTTATTTTTAAGAAAACAAGGACAAATATCTTTCCTTGCCTAGTACATGCATCTTGATTTAAGAACTTTTAGATATTTAGACTAGAAACAAGACAAAATTACTAAGTAAGAAGAGAATTGTTTGCTTTTCAGCCCTAATCCAGTCTTTAGAGTCACATGATCCTTCATAAATCATTCTAATAAGATGTATTGATGCTCAACAACATTTGAGATTATTAGCAGTGTTGAAAGACATTTTTTTTAGGTCTATGTGATATGAATGGAAAGTTCAAAACAACAGCATTTATCTGAAATAGATAAAATATTGGTATTAATACATGTATGTATACATATATTTATGTGTATGCAGTATAGTCAAGTCAACTTTATTTATATAGCGCTTTTTACAATGGCGATTGTTTCAAAGCAGCTTCACAGTGTTAACAGGAAAATCGCCTGTACAGCCGCTCTAGAGAAAACGGTGACGTCATCAGCTCGTTTCAATTGCCATATCGCGACACTGTGGGCAGATCAGTAATTTAGTTAATATAGTTCATTTAGTTTAGTGATTCAATTTATTTGAATATTTAGTTAAAAATGTAGTGTCCTGAAGGGGGGATTTTGAAATCCACTGCCGCTTGAATATACCTGTATATATTTATGTCCTAATTAACTTCATAATCAAAACTTTAATCAATATTTATCCTATATTATTATAATGATTCTATCCGGTTATGATTTTGTTTTAGTTTCTTGTTTTCTAAAGTGTGTATTTGGTCTCTGAGGAGTGACTGAGGGTCTGGCCTAGAGATGTGTGATGTGTCACTAAACACTGGCAACAAGGTCATGTGTTTGGATTTTGGAGGTATCACACACCCCTAACATGTCAGGAGTGGAGTAACAGCGTTTGCTCACTTAGCCTGGCTTACAGATATGAAATATGGATTTGTCTTTCATTTAATTTATTATGTTTTATTCCTTTTATATTTCCTTTTACTGAAACACTAAAGACTCAAGATGAATATTGCCTGTACAAGTGTGTGTCCCTCTCACTAAAAGAAAGCACATGTTATCAGTATGTTTTGGTAAGAACTAGTTAAAACTGGAGCTTAATCAGCTCCAACCTTGGAGAGACTGTGTATCTGTGTATGTGCGCAATATTCTGTTACAGATCAGAATGGTGTTCAATAGGCACCCTAAGAGATGGGTGGACTTGTTGTTCTGGGCAAGCTGGTGCCTGCTCCAGATCTGGAAGGTCACTACAGGCCTAATTCTGGGTGAAAGCATCAACAAGTGACACGTCAGTGGAAACGTGCATCAGATTAACTGACTCGAGTGGAAATTTACCATGACTGTGCATTGTCTCTGAGCCAATCAGAACCATCCACATTGCAGTAATGACGTGGATAAGACCTTGAAAACGGTATAACTGTTGGGACAATTGTATGTACGATAGGGCGAGGCAACGAGACGGTGAGAGAGGGAGCGCGGCCTACGAACTCCTTGTGAGACTTGAAGCTGGCTTCTGCTTTTGAAACTGCAAACTATTCTTAAGTAAATTTTTCTTTTATTTAATTGGAATCCTGACTCTGTCTTCATTTCTTCACTACTGGTCCTGGGTCATAAGCTGTTAACCCCTAACAGTCCCAACTGAGAAAGCCAAGCCAAAGGCGATTTTTATTTGCAGTATAAATGCAAATATTTGAGAAAGAAAAAAATAATAATATTTCACAATAATAATGTGTTGGCTGTGCTTTGGATCAAAAATGTATTCACACAGATTCCACAGCAGCAGAATGTACTTCCTCTGCCCTCACTGCAAGAAGCAGTTTGCCTGGCCATCTCAGGACGGCTTGCATGTGTGACCGCACCGAGGCAGAGATTCAGGCTACTGTTATTGAAGCCAAGAAGGAGCTGTCTGAATTCTCCCACAAGGGACGCTTCTGGGAATACCAGCAGATTCGGGACATTTTGGGAGCTGCTGATCCTCTTGCCAGGTGTGTAGCCAACATTTATGCTTTCTCTTTTCCTGTCAAAGTACAATACTCAATATTTATTCAAATGTGTGTGTGTGTGTGTGTGTGTGTGTGTGTGTGTGTGTATTCACTTTATTTTATTTTATTAGGTTTTTAGAGGAGATGCAAAAGAAGGGCTTGGTGGTAAGGAACGTACCTCCGGTCCTCCCTGCCCTCACACTGCCTGCGTCCTCTTTACTGGCAACTGTTCCTCAAAGCGGCGGAGAAGAAGTTGCCAATGAGACCGCATCCGAGGAAAGCTCTGGCGAGTACTATCAGAGGTAAAGTTGCACATCATCATTCACGTATCCTGGGACTGAACATGTTTCACCTCATCATATGTACATTCATTTGACCACCTGATTTATTTCATTTCAGCAACGAGGGACCACGGTGGAGAGATGAAGTCAGAGTGGAGATGACCAAAAAGGGCCTGTACAAAAAGCATTCGATTGATCACCCCCTTCTTCGGGGGTTTAACCACTATTTGCAAGTAGACCTGGGCAACAGGAAGAGCAAACAAGAGGCGAGTGAAAAGAAAAGACACATTTTAAACGTCACTTGCACAGTGAAACGAAAAAAAAAAAAAAACACTAATAATAGAATAAAGAACTGAAAGAAATGTTAAAAAATATGTACCTTAAAGGGGGGGTGAAACACTCAGTTTCAGTCAATCTCATGTCAATCTTGAGTACCTATAGAGTAGTATTGCATCCTTCATATCTCCGAAAAGTCTTTAGTTTTATCATATTTATAAAAAAAAATATGGGCTGTACCGAGTCTTTCCGGAAAAAACCGAGCGCCTGGAGGCGTATCGTGTGGGCGGAGCTAAAGAATGACGAATGTGCACAAAGCGGTGACGTCCTCAAGCATGGAGAAACCCATCGCTATCTCAGCTAATACAGATAATGATCCACAATCAAATCTGAGGCTGAAATAAATTGAACAGGAGAAACGGCAACATCAGGATGTCCGTCTCTGTGGTATGTACTGTATTTAGGGGCCTTTGTGTGTCTTTACGCGCAGTTTATGAGGACATGATTCGGTTTATGGACTATTGTATGTGACTAGACCTTAGAGGTAGCAAGCAAAACGGTTTTGCACGTCAGAGTCAGACTAGTGTTATACAGAACAACAATGGAGTAACCGTTAGCGCATTTGAATGACGAAGCACGCGATCGTATCGTTTACTGATGTTTACTCATGCGACGGTAGCCAATAGCACAGACATTTGAAGTTGATTTACTCACCGGCTGCTTCCAAAGCAGGACCGAACCTTTATCGTTGGGATCGCTCTGTCAAAAACACACTTCTTTGGTATGATTTGGTGAAGTCCTGTGACAGCAGTGACCGTGGAAATCCACTTTGCGACGCAACTGAAGCGATGCCTTCCCGGAATGCTGTGCTGAAGCGTTGAAGTCGCTCGACGTCACCCATAGGAATAAAGTGGAGCGCGGCGCGTCATAAGTGTTCACGGACGACTGGATCTGCACCTGAGAGACTGTTTACGGTGTGCATTTCCTCTCTCTCCCTCTAGTTACGCGCGCGTGCACCCTACCGGGAGAAGAGCCCGTACAGCCCATACAAGGACCTTCCGATCTATTTAACGTCAAGCCGACCCATACTCGAAAAAAACTCGCCGAAACTTGTGAGAAACCGGAAGGAGTATTTTTAACACAGAAATACTCCATCAAACGTCCAACATTAGTTTTTGAAACTTTGTCTATGTTTAGGATGGGAATCCAAGTCTTTAAAGGTGTAAAAAGCTCAGTATGCATGAAACAGCATTTCACCCCCCCTTTAAAATGCAATGTAAGTCGCTTTGGATAAAAGCGTCTGCCAAATGCATAAATGTAAACTGATATTAATAAATGTAAAATGTAATAAAGTGTTTCTGGTTTCCTATCCCTATACTGTGTGTTATGGTCAGAGGTTAACTTGTTTTATGTTCGGTCCTTCATATTTTTGAGTAATTACAGGTTGACACAGTCTCTCCTGAAACTGCAGAGAAGTATTACAGAAAGAAAACTCTGACAGATGCGTTCCCGGCCCTGGGCGTGATCGAACAGATTGTTGGAAAAACACAGTATGCAATCTGAAATCTAATGACCGAGATGGTTATTATTCATGATGGTACATGATGGCAGTCACTGATTACCGCTTTCTTCATTACTTCTTCATTGATCTTATAGACATGGGTCAGGTGGGGCTTGCAGCCGAGAGCAGAGGATGGATAAACACACAGCATTTGATTTGCTGGTTCATTCTTGCCCAGTGACTCTTGACGGGCCTCCTCCGAAAAGGGCACGCCGACAGGAACTCTGCGCTGAACACGAGAGGCATTGCTACTACCGCTGGCGTAGCGAGCAGCTCAAGTTGCGTCAGCAGCGTTTCCTTGGTGAGGATCCATATTCCTGTTTTGCTACAAACATGCACTGCATGAAAAGTGGGATTTTCGTCAGTAAGCGGCACTGTAGATTGTCGTGGAAGATCAGGTTTACGACTGTACACGGCAGTTTGCAGGCGACACCGAAAACTGCCGTGAATTGTCAGAAATTGACGTGGGCCTTGCTTGGCAGTTGTCCCCCCCAAGACCCCCCTTCCCTTAACTCCAGGGGAGGCTTTAACATGTAAATGAACATGCTGTGAGCTATACAAATGCAAATCAGGGTAGCAGGAGTTTTAACCCATGTGACATTTTTCTAAAAGGTATTACCTTCCTTCTAAGAAAATCTCTTAGATAGATCAGGCTCAGTATAGCCTAATTGTAAAATCTTAAACTTAAGCTTGAATTTATATATTTGATGAAAGTATTCTAGATTATTTATTGTGTCATTTGCAATCAGTCCCCGTGAATTCAGTGCGACTCGCAATTTTGACCAATCACCGCAACTTTTACCAATCATTGCGGTCTCCTGCTAATAAGCGGCGTCATACATCAGCAAACTTTATATATCATATATCATTGCCTGTCAAAATTAACGTGTTAACGCAAATTAATTTTAACGGCACTACATATATATATATATATATGTGTGTGTGTATATATATATATATATATATATATATATATATATATATATATATATATATATACATACATATATACATATATATATACACATATTATTGACATTAACTTTTTTGCTCACCGGCCACCGTGGCTAGTGGTTTTCCAAAATTACTAGCCACTCAGCATTTTCACTGGCCACAATTTTGCTGTTTGGAAATTACATTGTATATGTTTAAAGTTGACTTTGGCATATATAAATTACTTGATTTTGAATCATTTTACTTTATTTAGAAGATTTAAAACCCTTTCAAACTTTCAAATGCAGAATGACCCCCCAAATCTTGCATATCAGCTGGGATGTGCAGGTGGGCAAGGGGTGGGCAATATAATAGATTATAATAGAATATAATAGGCTAATATGAGAAAGGTAATATGACAGGCTTTGAGTTATTTTAGGATATATATATATATATATATATATATATATATATATATATATATATATATATATATTAAAAAATACCCTAAGCAAATTACAAAAACAATAGTTATTAAAAATAAAATAAAAAGTCCGATACTAATACGACACAATGTAATGTATTGAATGTAATTGTCATTGGATACGACTTTCATCGAAAAGAATGTAACAAAATGTGGGCGTGGTCTGTGTTGTGAAATGAAACCACATTAAAAATTCCCTTAAACTGCGTTTGAAACATACAGCAAAGCAGCGACAGAGGAAAACACAGAGCCTGATATTATGCAAACATTTACCAATAATGTGGAAAGCGTTTTAAATCTGTTCAGTGGAAAATCCGCTGTGACGAATCTGTCCTCGTCTAACATCTGCTGTAAATCCAGGTAAAACTAGCTGCGTGCACGCGCCCGTCCCCAGATAACATGATCCCCAGTTGATCCGTAACACCGGCGGGAAGAAACAGCTGAATGCAATCAGTGGGCTATCTCGTCAGCTTGCTCAGTTTGCTGCCGATTTTAACGAGCAGTTAACTTTAGTAATCTCCAGGTTGCTGTCCATAGATGATAGGTTGCTTGCTTTGGAGTCGAAAAACTGTGTGGAAGATACTAACTTTAAGAAGAGAAGACGAGTGCCTAAGAGAAGACTAGTCCTAAGATTGCGGTAAGACTGTTATCTAAGCTAAAGTAACCTAAAGCAAAGCTTTTTAAGTAGCTGAAATTAGCCTTGTAAAAGAACAAATGTAAGTTGCTTTATAAAAGTGTTTTCTTTTTCTGGTCATTTTACAGGAAGCAGTACGCCGTCTTCACAACTTCGTCATAACACTCATTTAATTGTTTTCCAGCTGCATGTAAGACATAGAGACAGTACGCAGGAGGTACAAACATCCAGTTCTTGCATCGCAAGCAGAAGCTGTGCAGAGTTCAGCTCGGAGTCGATTGAGAAGAAAGAGGGTAAGATTTATTAGATTAGATCCGTTTTTGGTCAGTGTGACTATTTTTCAGGTGCATTTTACGCAGTACATCGTGCGATACTGATTGTCTTTATTGTTTGTTTTTACAGCTGCTACAAGCAAGAAAGAGTGTGTTAGCTGAGGATGAGGTGGGCCTTTGGAAGTGCGCTACCATAGACCTGATGTCTGATGAGGAAGACGGCATCGTTCGCGCGTTGTCTGGATGGACTGTTTGACCAGCCAGGAGCTCGCCGAGCTCTGTGCCACGCTGCAATCGAGATTAGAGGCGATTCCAAAGAACAGGGCAACGCACGACAGACGTCTGAAAAATGGACTGAAATCAGACAGAATGGCGCTAGTTACCTACAGCTCTGAAGCGGAAAACAGAGACTTCATGGTGCTGTAGGATTTTGGGCTTCTCGTGAGCTTCCTATTGTTGTGTGGGCAGATCTCAAACGTTTTGCATTTGGTTGTGTGTTTGTGTTTGTTCTAATAAAGCTCTTTCTTTGAATACACTGCACGTCCCTGGCATATTTTCCTTTCCTCAATAAATGAATGTCCTTGATGGTAATAGCGTAGACCATAGGATAACAATGACATGAATATAAAACATAATAGCATATCATATGAATATGAATATATACAATTAAAAAATAATATGCAAATAATTTTATATATATATATATTTGTGTAAAATTATATAATTTGGGGGTTTAAATTTATTAATTTATTACCCAGGTTGACCAATAGTAACAGATCTGCCAACCAATCACGAGTGATATTTCTTGTTTCAATGTAGTAGTTTCAACCAATACTGAGTGAGGAAATTCAAGCCATTCCGGCAAGGCGCCGCCCAGAGCTGCTATTCATATGCTAATTAGAGCCATTAGCGCCGGCGCCAGCATGCCTCCGCAAGCTCCACATACGTCATGGTTCGTTTCCGTCAATATGTGGCACAGACGAACGCGACGTTCACAGGCTGTAAACTGACGTTAATTGTCGAAAATCAGGGAGATTTCCGGCCGTTTACGGGGACGAAAATCCCACTTTTCATGCAGTGATGTCCCGTGTGCAATGTCATAAATTGGAAAAATCGCACAGAACACGTGACCACAATGACTAACGCTTCTCCTGATTTGTTTTTAAAGAACATTTCAGTCGGCATCAGCCATCGGAGTCACGAATGGAGGCCTGGGTGGGGAAGCAAGGGTGGACGTCTAATGTCCCACGGGCTTCCATAATGCTGAGTCAGTGGGAGCCCTATGGGAGCATCAACTCTGCCCATTTGTGAGTAAAATGGTTGACAGACAGCACTGGAAAGGACTGATTGTTCAGGAGGTCCCAGGGAAAGGGCGTGGCGTCTTCACCAAAAGGTCCTTTAAAGAGGGGGAGGTCGTCTGTGACTACCACGGACGGCAGATCAGTCGAAAAGAGGGCATGAAGATCCATGCCTCGACCGCTGACATGAGACCTGGCTACATGTTCTTCTACAGGAAAAAAAAGCGAGCATTTGCATTGATGCTCGCGAAGAAAGTTGCCAGTGTCACCCCCTCGCCATAACCTACGGGCACCTGAAAAGACACTCCTCTAAGAGTGCCAACATCCGCCCGAGGCTGTTTGTCCACAATGACAGAGATGTAATTCTCTTAATTTCATCCAGGGACATTCCAGCTTAACGAGGAGCTCCTCTTTGATTACGGCCAAAGGAGAAAATCTTTTGCCGAGCAAGGGGTTGTTTTAAACTGGATGTGTTAAGACTGCACAACGGGTGCTTACTGGACACTTAACATCCTCACTGCTTTCCCAAGTGACCTTGGTTAACTCCATTGATCCGTCGCATTAGATGTGTGAGCACACTGGACACATATTGCTCTGCGAGGACCACTGTTTTGAATTTTCCCTTGAATGTGTAGGCTGCTGGTATTTTAAGTTGTTTACATATTGTGTTGCAATGTACCTTGAGGATTAAAATTACAGAGACAATTACTTGACTCATTTTTGCTTCCACTCCACAGCAAATATGACCAGAATATATTACCATTTTAACTCTTTAGCATGCATGTAGAGAAAAACTAGGATAACTTAAGCATCACATTTATGAAAAGATGACTTATTCATAAATAATTACTTATTACTATTTATCAATACTACTATTACACAGGTTAGAACATCATCTGTATACAATATTGATCATGCATGTCACTTAAGACCAGCGCATACGCATTATAAGTTAACCTAGAGATCGGTACGACGTCGCCTTAACGATCCCCCATCCATTACGTGTTGGATCTGATCCAGCTACGTCATCGTGCTACAGGCTGCAGCGAGGGGTGTCTCAACTACTAGTCCTAAACAATAGCTTCTCGGGGGGGGGGGGGGTTCTCTGGAAAAAAATGGCGTTTGGGGGGTGAAATGTGTGTTATTTTGGCAAGGTTGCCTGCTAAAATTCGCATTCATGGGTCTATATATCACATATTAGTCGCTCCAACCCGCGGACACGGAAAACAACACATGGAAAAAAATGCAGACTTGGCAACACAGTGCAGTTGGGTTCTGTTGACATTTGACAACTAACGTAATGCATTGTTTGGTTGCTCTGATTGGTTGTAGGTCTATCCAAATGATGTCTTTCCTGGTTCGCTTGAAACACGCCCCATAATCACAGCCCAATGGGAGCAGTATCAGACTCATATTCTGATGAGAATTGAGTATGACCACGTCAGGCTAGTCTTGCTCTAGAACTGATAATGACAGAGGTATTATATAAAACCATGGATATGACACATGGCTTTGTCATGCGCTGTTAATTTATTTTTGGTTTACATGTTTATTAGACCAGGCGATGAGAGGAAGTGTGTAAAGGCCGCAGCGGAGGGAGGGAACTTATTTTTGGACATGCAAAGATGGGGAAGGTGGCTTATTTGTAACTCACCATCACTAGGACAGTCAGTGAGATTTCTAGCCTAGAAATCTAGACACACCCTAGCGGCCGTCCAGGAACTCTCATTACCCTTCTGAGCTGTATTCCTCACAATCTGGACGGGCCAATCACGTCGTGTATAGAGTCGGCGGGCGGGGCCATAATGACGACGGCCGAGTTGCGTTTGCGTGCTTCTAGTAAACAGAAACTGGCGAACGTCTTTCGAATCAGCTTTGACCGCGACTCTGGAAGACTTGGAGTTAAGCTTTTCTCTGAGAAAAGAACAAAGAACGGCACTGAAGTCATTCTTAAAAAGGGAAGATGTGTTCGGAGTTTAGCCGACCGGATACGGCGAATGTTTAATCTGTCAGCGAGCTCTGTTTCACCTTCGTTGCTCTGGTTGGAGTAGCGCTATCCTATCGCGTGCAGAGGGAGTTTGAAAGACAACCGTTTATCCCACCCCTCGGATTGAGCCCTGTCTATGGTGAGTTTCCAGACCAAACATCTTGATGTTGGTCTGGCTTGTCAGGCTATGACAACATTATGAAGCTGCAGACTCGGAGCCTGCATCCACAGTCCCGCACTCAGAGTCCCGCATTCTCAGACCCCTCGTTTTTAAGAAACAGCGCCTCCTGCTGTTCTGAAGACCGTACAACACCCTTATCCAAATAAGATGCAATATTATGTTATCGTTTCATTTAAAGTTTTCATTTAAAAATACATTTACACAAAATAACGCTTTTGCAAACATCTTTGCATTCCCAAAAAATGTGATTGTTTTCTCTGACTAAGTAGGCTACGCAGTAGATTTATTTATTTATTTAAAGGGGGGGTGAAACACTCAGTTTCAGTCAATCTCATGTCAATCTTGAGTACCTATAGAGTAGTATTGCATCCTTCATATCTCCGAAAAGTCTTTAGTTTTATCATATTTATAAAAGAAATATAGGCTGTACCGAGTCTTTCCGGAAAAAAACGAGACACCCCTCGCTGCAGCCTGTAGCACGATGACGTTGCTGGATCAGATCCAATACGTACTGGATGGTGGATCGTTATGACAATGTCATTCATACAGATCTCTGAGTTAATTTATAATGCGTATGCACTAGTCATAATGTATGATCATTATTGTATATAGATGATGTTCTAAACTGTGTAGTTGTAGAACTGATAAATAGTATTAAGTAATTATTGATTAATAAATCATCTTTTCATAAATGTGATGCTTAAATTATCCTAGTTTCGCTGTGCATGCATGCAAAACAGTTAATTTTTTATATATTCTGATCATACTTGCTGTTGAGTGGAAGGAAAAATTAGTCAAGTAATTGTCTCTGTAATTTTAATCCTCAATGCAACACGATCTGTAAAGAACTTTAAAATACCAGTAGCCTACACATTCAAGGAAAAATGCAAAACGCGTGTCCTGATGGCGTGAGCATGTTATTAATCATTATTTTTGCGCGAGCGGTTTGAGTATTTATCTATCCAGCAAACTCTCCTGTGCATTCAATGTCCTCAAAACTCTTCTGCGCATGCGTATATGACGTCATCGAATTGTGAATGAAACCACCGCGCATGCGCGTCCAGTACGCGTTGGATCTGATCCAGCAACGTCATCGTGCTACAGGCTGCAGCGAGGACTTCTTGAAAAAAACGAGCGCCTGGAGGCGTATCGTGTGGGCGGAGCTAAAGAATGACGAATGTGCACAAAGCGGTGACGTCCTCAAGCATGGAGAAACCCATCTATCTCAGCTAATACAGATAATGATCCACAATCAAATCTGAGGGAGAAATAAATTGAACAGGAGAAACGGCAACATCAGGTCGTCCGTCTCTGTGGTATGTAAGTTACTGTATTTAATGGCCTCTCCACATTTGTGTGTGTTTACTCGCAGTGTATGAGGACATGATTCGGTTTATGGACTATTGTATGAGACTAGACCTTAGAAGTAGCAAGCAAAACGGTTTTGCACATCAGAATACTGTAACGTTATACAGAGAACAACAATGGAGTAACCGTTAACAGTTAGCACATTTGAATGACGAAGCACGCGATCGTGTCGTTTACTGATGTTTACTCATGCGTCCGTAGCCGACAGCACAGACATTTGAGGCAGTTTAAGTTAACTCACCGGCTGCTTCCAAAGCAGGACCGAAGCTTTAGCGCTGGGACTGCTCCGTCAAAAACACACTTCTTTGGTATGATTTGGTAAAGTCCTGACAGCAGTGGTGTGTAAATCCATTTTGAGACGCAACTGAAACGATGTTTTGAAGCTTCCCGTCATTTCTGCGTTCAAATCGGTTCAAATGCAGCGCTGCCTTCCCGGAATGCTGTGCTGAAGCGTTGAAGTCGCTCGACGTCACCCATTGGAAAAAAGAGAAGCGCGGCGCCACATAAGTGTTCACGGACGACTGGATCTGCAGCTGAGAGACTGTTTACAGCGTGCTCTAGTCACGCGCACCCTACCGGGAGAAGAGCCCGTACAGCCCATACAAGGACCTTCCGCTCTTATTAACGTCAAGTAGACCCATACTCGAAAAAAACTCGCCGAAACTTGTGAGAAACCGGAAGGAGTATTTTTGACACAGAAATACTCCATCAAACGTCCAAAATTAGTTTTTGAAACTTTGTCTATGTTTAGGATGGGAATCCAAGTCTTTAACAGTGTAAAGAGCTCAGAAACATGAAATGCATGAAACAGCATTTCACCCTCCCTTTAATAAAGAGTGTGGGCAATTAAAAGAAAATTACTGATGGACAAAATACAATTACAGATTGAACTATCCTCTGAAAAATATTATGTGATATATCGCTACAATTCTTTTTTTGTTTTTTTTTTGTTCAATGTTTCTTTCAGGTTCACATGCTAATGGTTTAATTAACATATAATACGCAAGGCTAACATTACAAAACCATATTTTTTTATATCTGGAATGCAAAGCATATAACTCACACAAGAATAGACAAAACACCAATAATAAACAAGTCTGTAGGCTACTTTAACTATCACCTAAACATCATATTGCGGTAAACAGGACAAAGCAAAGAAAAAAGGAAGAAAGAATTGTGTTAGTGACTGTACTTTGTATCTTCAATTGCATAAGGAAAAATAATAACTACTGTAAATACTACTGTAATACAATTTTTGAATTGTACAGACTCGTTTATTATTGGTGTTTTGTCTATTCTTGTTTGAGTTTTGCTTTGGATTCCAGATATCAACAGGTTTTTTAATGCTAGCAATGTATAATATGTTAATTAGACCATTAGCATAGGTTGACCTAAAAGAAACATTGGCATTGGAATTAAAAAAACATTGTAGCAATATAATATCACATAACATTTTTTCAAAGTATAGTTCAATCTGTAATTGTATCTCTTCCATCAGTAATTTTCTTTTATTTAAATAAACAAAAAACAAAAACAAAAAATTACTGGGTACTTTGTTAGTCAGAGAAAACTGACATTTTTAGGGAATGCAAAGATGTTTGCAAAATCGTTAGGCTAATTTGTTTAGATTTATTTGGAAAACTTTAAATGAAACGACACGGTAATAATACATCTTATTTGGATAAGGGTGTTGTACAGTCTTCAGAACAGCAGGAGGCGCTGTTTCTTATGGCGGGCGGGAAGGTCCAAAAATAAGACTAATGATTTGTCTTGGGAAATCGCTATACTATAACCAGTAGCTACTGACTTACCCACTGATAGGCCGGCGGTCGATCTGTATTAGCACTTTCCTCACGCGGCGGGCGACTCACTTTCCTCACTGAGCGACTCACTTTCCTCACGCGGCGGGCGACTCACTTTCCTCACGCGGCGGGCGAATCACTTTCCTCACAGAGCGAATCACTTTCCTCACAGAGCGACTCACTTTCCTCACGCGGCGGGCGAATCACTTTGCTCACTGAGCGACTCACTTTCCTCACAGAGCGACTCACTTTCCTCACAGAGCGACTCACTTTCCTCACGCGGCGGGCGAATCACTTTGCTCACTGAGCGACTCACTTTCCTCACTGAGCGAATCACTTTCCTCACGCGGCGGGCGAATCACTTTCCTCACTGAGCGAATCACTTTCCTCACAGAGCGAATCACTTTCCTCACTGAGCGAATCACTTTCCTCACAGAGCGAATCACTTTCCTCACTGAGCGAATCACTTTCCTCACGCGGTGGGCGAATCACTTTCCTCACTGAGCGACTCAATTTCCTCACGCGGCGGGCGACTGACTCACTTTCCTCACGTAGCGACTCTTTCACCAATATACTAATATCTATAGTAGCCAGCTACCCTTTTCAAATACTGTGATGGTTAGAAAATAAAAATAAAGAAAGATAAAACACAATGTTACTTCTGTATCCGAGTAAACAAAATGAATGCCATAAAACCACGATTTCCTGGGCTGGGCAGGATCTGGCTTGGAAAAAAAAAAACATGACACTGGTAATAAAATAATTTTATAAATACCATTTATTAATATGTACGATAATTTGATCTCTAACTAATTCAAATAACAATAAAAGTCAGTTGAATCCATAAACGAATTTTAGAATCGTTAAGATGGCATACAAAATAGGTTACACAATAACACAAATAAAAAGTTAAAGTTTACAGCTGCAGCTGTCTCTGAGATTTTTTTTTTAGCAGTGATTTCATTTGATGTTATTTATTACGGAAGCCCTGAACCGCATGGTGAAAAAATAAAAAATAAAAAATTGATGGTGGGAGAAAAAAAAAAATTAAACCTTATCTCGTTATTTCAACATAATAAGTCGTTATTTCAACATAATATCTCGTTATTTCAAGATAATAATTCGTTATTTCAACATAATATCTCGTTATTTCAACATAATAATTCGTTATTTCAACATAATATCTCGTTATTTCAAGATAATAAGTCGTTATTTCAACATAATAAGTCGTTATTTCAACATAATAAGTCGTTATTTCAACATAATATCTCGTTATTTCAAGATAATTAGTCGTTATTTCAACATAATATCTCGTTATTTCAATATAATATCTCGTTATTTCAACATAATAACTCGTTATTTCAAGATAATTAAGTCGTTATTTCGACATAAGTCTGTATTGTTTAGCTGTGTTGTTATTTCGATATTAGCCAGTAGAGGGCAGAATAAGACAGGGAATCAGTTAACGCATTGTAGTTATAGGCTACTGATACTGTTATGAACTTTTGCAAGTGGTGCTCCAAAATCCCTGAGGTTTAGCCTCTCATGGGAATTTTAACATTAATCCCAGGCATATGCATGCAGGTTAACTCTTATTGAGGTTACATTTATGCTTCCATACTATTACCAAAAGCCAAGGTGGTCATATAGGCCCTATAGGAGTAACGTTAGATACTATCAAAAGCGAAAACTGCCTATGAGCACGCTTTCAAATTAAATAAGTTGTTGAATATTTGTAAAAACAATAATATAAAATCTTAAGATATAAGGCCGGCGACACACTGCAAGCGTGGGGTGATCATCTCGGCTGCGTGGCGTGTCCGTTTTTATCTCGGCTCCCGCCCGCATTTTTATTTCGGCTCCCACCCGCCGAATTACGTTAATAATAATAATAATAATAATAATAATAATAATAATAATAATAATAATAATAATAATAATAGCCTAATAATAATAATAATAGCCTAATAATAATAATAATAATAATAATAATAATAATAATTATTATTATTATTATTAAATTGTTGAAATAACCTTATGTTAACCTAGAGACTTTCAAACATGAAAATGTCATATGTAGGCTATTCGTGTCAAAATGACATATAGCCTAAACATCTTTTCCTATTCTATTTTGCCTGGAAACGCTTCCAACACACTTGTCTCGTGAAAAATAGGCGTCTCTTCTATTTCTAGCATGCAGGCATTTTCCGCGCTGGCTCAAGCGTGTCACGCATGCAGTGTGCAACCTGTTAACATGGGAGCCGAAATAAAAACGGACACGCTTGCAGTGTGTGCTTTATATATGCTATCACAGCTTTTCAAACTCTTGCTCGCGAGATTTAAAGAGGGCCAGGCTAAGCAACATTTCTTTAAAAAAAAAAGTATAGTCTATATATAAAAGTATTAAATACGCAAAATATATTTAACTTAATAGATTAATGAACACATCGAAAGAAAAAGAAAAACTGTGACAAATAATTCAAATAAGTTGCAAAAACAATAATTTTACAGAAATTTGCATTAAAGGTTTTAGTGACAAACACTGTTATTTTACAGATGTTTAAATTAAGATTTTACGCTTTTTTAATAGTACAGTGTTAAATAGTTATTTTACAGATTTTCTTTGTTTAAATTAAGATGTTTTACTTTAATTTTATGGTTTTTGTTTGACAGTCATTTGATCGTTTTTTATGATTGTAAAAGTGAAAAACTGTTATTTTACAGATTTTTCCTATCAAACACCTTCAATAAAGTGACAGTAGGCCTAGTCTACTAAAAATTCTGCAGTATAATTGTTTGTAATTTTACTTCGTTTTAAACGTAGGCCTAATTCAAAATTACAAAAAAATACTGTAAAAAATGTAGTGTTATTTTCCATAACATTAGGATTATTTTTTACAGTTAGGCTTAGCCTATTTTTCCGCTGTTCAGTCGCACCGGGCCTTACGCACACATATAGCATCGCATAACTTTGACGCAGCCTGTTAATTATCAAAAGAAAAAAGAAAATCAGTCAATCAAACATTTAAAGTTACACTGTTCAATCCAATACTCGGTTTAATAGTTTAGCATCCAAATACATATAGGCTAGTGAATACGCATCTGTATTCATTCCACGCCATAGGCCTATGGCTGCCGTCGCATCAGGTGCATTAATTTATTATTTCGGCTCATATTGCATGAGGTGCATCTTCTGGAGATCATATTTCAACAACAAAAAAATCACCTCCAAATGTTGTAATGCAGCATACACACACACACACACACACACACACACACACACACACACTGGTTCACTATCTTTGTGGGGACTCTCCATAGACGTAATGGTTTTTATACTGTACAAACCGTATTTTCTATCCCCCTACACTGCCCCTAAACCTACCCATCACACACACACACACACACACACACACATACACGTCTATATTACCAAGAGGGGACTATCACTCTACACTATCCAAGAGGGGACCTGTGTTTCTAGTCATTTTGAAGAAACAAAAATCACATACAAAATTTTCTTTTAAGGCCCTTATTCATAATATAACTTCAAATAAGCATATTTTTATTTTTTTAAAAATATGCCAAGAGGGGACCTGAACGATGTCTACCTATCCAACAGGGGACCTCCATAGACTCTAATGGAGCTGTGTGTGTGTGTGTGACGGATGTCTACCTATCCAACAGGGGACCTCCATTAGTCTGCAGTGGAGCTGTGTGTGAATGTGAAGTGAGCTGGCAGTCAAGTCTGTCTTCATTATATATATATATATATACACATACATACATACATATATATATATATATATATATATATATATATATATATATATATATATATATATATATATATATATATATATATATATATATATATATATATATATGCCATCTCCACCATTACATGTCTTTACAAATAAATAACATAAATGCAGTTAAGCTTCGTACAGACTATATAATGTGTCAAGTAGTAATGTGTCTTTTTATAATAACTGTGTTCTTTTGAATGTACTCAGAAGTATTTATTTGTAACCTAAAATATACTTTAATACTTTAATTTATTTTGAAACTTATTTTTAAATATATTTATTACACAGTCGCAATAAAGTTACAAGATGTAACATCAAGTAACACACTACACTTAGTTAGTCCACAAGTCTTCTTGTGCTTTAGTATGTTAGTCAACACATTAAAATAAGTTCACTTGTTTACACAGGCATCTGGTATCACAATAGGCACACACACACACAATATACCTTAGACATAACACCTAATACATTACAGAAAAGTCATTTCTTTAAGAAATTCATTCTCTGTTGTGTCTTCATAATTACAGTATATGATCAGTCCACATCTCTCATTTAAGATTATTGTCAGGTACACCAATGTATTTACATTTGTGCCCGATTGTATTAGCTGCCTATTCAAATATAGTTTCTGCTCTCTAAAATCCCCCCGAAATACTTTGTTCTTGAGATTTTAAGAGTGAGATTTGATTTCTTGCACCATTTACAAAAATAAAATAAATCAAGGACTGGACAAGCAGAAATTGTTCTTTAGGGTTATAAGGTCCCCTGTTAGATAGTAAATCACGACGCCTGTGTGTTTGCTGTGACATTTCTTATCATCACAAACACACTGCAAAGATTAAGAGTTTTTACAGCAATACCTGAGTTTAAAGGGTTAAATCAAGCAGAAATAGCTCTCTAATGTATTAATCGCAGGTCATTATTGAATAGTGATTACGTTACACACACACTGACTCAGGTCCCCTGTTAGATAGTAAAGCACGACGCCTGTGTGTTTGCTGTGACATTTCTTATCATCACAAACACACTGCAAAGATTTAGAGTTTTTACAGCAATACCTGAGTTTAAAGGGTTAAATCAAGCAGAAATAGCTCTCTAATGTATTAATTGCAGGTCATTATTGAATAGTGATTATGTTACACACACACTGACTCAGGTCCCCTGTTAGATAGTAAATCACGACACCTGTGTGTTTGCTGTGACATTTCTTATCATCACAAACACACTGCAAAGATTTAGAGTTTTTACTGCAATACCTGAGTTTAAAGGGTTAAATCAAGCAGAAATAGCTCTCTAATGTATTAATCGCAGGTCATTATTGAATAGTGATTACGTTACACACACACTGACTCAGGTCCCCTGTTAGATAGTAAAGCACGACGCCTGTGTGTTTGCTGTGACATTTCTTATCACCACAAACACACTGTAAATATTTAGAGTTTTTACAGCAATACCTGAGTTTAAAGGGTTAAATCAAGCAGAAATAGCTCTCTAATGTATTAAATGCAGGTCATTATTGAATAGTGATTACATTACACACACACTGACTCAGGTCCCCTGTTAGATAGTAAATCACGACGCCTGTGTGTTTGCTGTGACATTTCTTATAATCACAAACACACTGCAAAGATTTAGAGTTTTTACAGCAATACCTGAGTTTAAAGGGTTAAATCAAGCAGAAATAGCTCTCTAATGTATTAAATGCAGGTCATTATTGAATAGTGATTACGTTACACACACACTGACTCAGGTCCCCTGTTAGATAGTAAAGCACGACGCCTGTGTGTTTGCTGTGTCATTTCTTATCATCACAAACACACTGCAAAGATTTAGAGTTTTTACAGCAATACCTGAGTTTAAAGGGTTAAATCAAGCAGAAATAGCTCTCTAATGTATTAATCGCAGGTCATTATTGAATAGTGATTACGTTACACACACACTGACTCAGGTCCCCTGTTAGATAGTAAATCACGACGCCTGTGTGTTTGCTCTGACATTTCTTATCATCACAAACACACTGTAAAGATTAAGAGTTTTTACTGCAATACCTGAGTTTAAAGGGTTAAATCAAGCAGAAATAGCTCTCTAATGTATTAATCGCAGGTCATTATTGAATAGTGATTACGTTACACACACACTGACTCAGGTCCCCTGTTAGATAGTAAAGCACGACGCCTGTGTGTTTGCTGTGACATTTCTTATAATCACAAACACACTGCAAAGATTAAGAGTTTTTACAGCAATACCTGAGTTTAAAGGGTTAAATCAAGCAGAAATAGCTCTCTAATGTATTAAATGCAGGTCATTATTGAATAGTGATTACGTTACACACACACTGACTCAGGTCCCCTGTTAGATAGTAAAGCACGACGCCTGTGTGTTTGCTCTGACATTTCTTATCATCACAAACACACTGCAAAGATTTAGAGTTTTTACTGCAATACCTGAGTTTAAAGGGTTAAATCAAGCAGAAATAGCTCTCTAATGTATTAATCGCAGGTCATTATTGAATAGTGATTACGTTACACACACTGACTCAGGTCCCCTGTTAGATAGTAAATCACGACGCCTGTGTGTTTGCTGTGACATTTCTTATCACCACAAACACACTGTAAATATTTAGAGTTTTTACAGCAATACCTGAGTTTAAAGGGTTAAATCAAGCAGAAATAGCTCTCTAATGTATTAAATGCAGGTCATTATTGAATAGTGATTACATTACACACACACTGACTCAGGTCCCCTGTTATATAGTAAATCACGACGCCTGTGTGTTTGCTGTGACATTTCTTATCATCACAAACACACTGCAAAGATTTAGAGTTTTTACAGCAATACCTGAGTTTAAAGGGTTAAATCAAGCAGAAATAGCTCTCTAATGTATTAAATGCAGGTCATTATTGAATAGTGATTACGTTACACACACACTGACTCAGGTCCCCTGTTAGATAGTAAATCACGACGCCTGTGTGTTTGCTGTGACATTTCTTATCATCACAAACACACTGCAAAGATTTAGAGTTTTTACAGCAATACCTGAGTTTAAAGGGTTAAATCAAGCAGAAATAGCTCTCTAATGTATTAATTGCAGGTCATTATTGAATAGTGATTACGTTACACACACACTGACTCAGGTCCCCTGTTAGATAGTAAATCACGACGCCTGTGTGTTTGCTGTGACATTTCTTATCATCACAAACACACTGCAAAGATTTAGAGTTTTTACAGCAATACCTGAGTTTAAAGGGTTAAATCAGGCAGAAATAGCTCTCTAATGTATTAAATGCAGGTCATTATTGAATAGTGATTACGTTACACACACACTGACTCAGGTCCCCTGTTAGATAGTAAAGCACGACGCCTGTGTGTTTGCTGTGTCATTTCTTATCATCACAAACACACTGCAAAGATTTAGAGTTTTTACAGCAATACCTGAGTTTAAAGAGTTAAATCAAGCAGAAATAGCTCTCTAATGTATTAAATGCAGGTCATTATTGAATAGTGATTACGTTACACACACACTGACTCAGGTCCCCTGTTAGATAGTAAATCACGACGCCTGTGTGTTTGCTGTGTCATTTCTTATCATCACAAACACACTGCAAAGATTTAGAGTTTTTACAGCAATACCTGAGTTTAAAGGGTTAAATCAAGCAGAAATAGCTCTCTAATGTATTAATCGCAGGTCATTATTGAATAGTGATTACGTTACACACACACACTGACTCAGGTCCCCTGTTAGATAGTAAATCACGACGCCTGTGTGTTTGCTGTGACATTTCTTATCATCACAAACACACTGCAAAGATTAAGAGTTTTTACAGCAATACCTGAGTTTAAAGTGTTAAATCAAGCAGAAATAGCTCTCTAATGTATTAAATGCAGGTCATTATTGAATAGTGATTACGTTACACACACACTGACTCAGGTCCCCTGTTAGATAGTAAATCATGACGCCTGTGTGTTTGCTGTGACATTTCTTATAATCACAAACACACTGTAAATATTTAGAGTTTTTACAGCAATACCTGAGTTTAAAGGGTTAAATCAAGCAGAAATAGCTCTCTACTGTATTAATAGATAGTTAGATGTTAGATAGTAAATAACGACGCCTGTGTGTTTCTCTCCTCAACCCCCACAACCCCCCACTCACAATTTACATTTCAATAAGGGAAGACTTGAAAAACCAGTTTGTGAACCACAGGCCAATAGAGCTCAAACTACCAATGTGGCAGAACCCTTCTCAAATAAACTAGAGAAGATGCTGGGATTTGCCCTGCCAAATTAAACTAAATTACAGTTTTTACAATCGCTAGGCCACATTTCTCAATATTTTGGTCATTTTCAAAATCCTTCACACAGTTCTCCGAACCAACTTTCCGCTTCACATCAGTTATTTCACATTCAAAATTCACAAAAACTAACAAAACACTTCATTCATGTCTCAAATCAAGTGCCAATGATCCACAGTTTAGCTTGCACAGACTGAAGTTGTGATCACTCTGTGAAGAGTTTTGAAAAAGTGTGTTTATTATTGAGAAATGTTTTGTAAAAGAAAATTTTATATCACAGCTTAACTGTGGATCAACATTGCTTTAGCACAAAATGCATTCAATGGCAACATCTTTCAATTTACCTGAAATCTTTTCTCACTTTGACACAAACACAATCAAATCTTTGTTCTACGGGCCAATTTGCACATCCTTACATTCTGTTTTCAAAAGTGTTAAACTTATGGACAAAACAATAACATAATAAAAAAACTGAATGAGACAGCAATTTACAACATGTATACAGTAATATTGTAATGCAATTTATCCTGCTAAAGAAATCAAACACTATCAAAGCAACTTTGATGAAACTGAACACCAACACCAGTGTTAGACCATTACCATCCATTCAAAAGAGGAAACTTAGGAATAATGTTGTACTGTACTGTAAGTATGCAGTGAATTATAAGCAGCAGAGAGTGTCATTCTAGTTTTGTAAAGACATTTTAATTGTATAACCTGTGCTGCCAGTGCTCTGTAAGAATGAGTTGATTTGTAAATGTAAAATTAACTGCTGTGAAGCTGAAAGTTGGTTAGCAAATTTATAAACTCCTCACTCAGTTCTCCTAAAGATTGGGAAATGTGTCCTAGCGATTGTAATTTCATTTCATCATGTAATTTCAATTTATTTTTGGCAGGGTATTGGTCTAGGACATCGGTAACAGTAGTGAGGTTCTGTGTCTCACCTGTGAGAGTCTTCATGCATTGAAATGTAAATTACTGGTGGGGGGTTGAGCAGCAAACTCAACACACACTATTCTCTATTCCAATATCAAGAGCACATCTAAACCACTAGCCCAAACACATTACAAGTGAAACCACAAATAAATACAAAAGATATGATACAAATGAAATAAACAGTGCTTTTCAGGATGGTCTCTCAGTAGTTGTAATATAACAGTGTATTGTCCTCACTGTAAAAAACAAAAAACTAAAAAATATATATATATATATATATATTTTTTTTTTTATAAGTTAATAATTTTAAAGTTACTTTTTCTCAAAGTTTATGTTCACTTAACTGAACCTACTATGACATAAGCAACTATGTTTACTGGGATACTTCCTATTTTTTTTAAAAATAATTTTGTATTAATTTTAGCATTTTAGTTTAGCATTCGTGGACTGTCAGAGATACAGCTTTTGGGGCGTGTGCTTTAGGTGTTCACGCATATAGCACGTGAGTAATGAAGAGCCTTCTGAAGCAAAGTGGCACGTTTGTGTAAGAACAATGTCCATATTTTAAACTTTATAGACTAAACTAACTATTTTTATTGAAAGAAATTGTGTTTTAGTGTTATTATGAAAAGAGTAACCCCTGACGCTAAGTTTTGTTTAGCTCTATCTTCTCTCTTCTGCGTTTGTCAGTGCACATACGTCAAGGATTCATGGGTGAAGAAGGGTTACTCTTTAAAGGACAACTCCGGTGAGAAATGACCCTCGGGGTAATTAACAGATGGTTACCGAGTAGATCGTTCTCTGGGATGCGGTTTCATGGAAATCAAGTGTAAAGAGTTTTATCTCTAAAAACAGATTTGAGTGACGAACGCTGTGCTAAGTGATGAACTGTGACTTGGAATCTCATATGGGCCGTTGTTTCCGGAAGAAAGCACTGAACGCAGTAGAGAAAAAAAAGATTAAAAAGTCCATGTAATTAGATTTCACAAACTTAATTCCTATCGACCAGCTCACTTAGCACAGCGTTCGTGGCTCGAGTCGTCGAGACTGTTTTCCAAGATGGCTGCAGTCTGTAAACGCATAATGTACTGTCTTTATAAAGTATCTTCTTATTAAACCGTTTGTACTCTAACAAGTTCTCAATGCTTCGGTTTGCATGTAGGGACCCTCATTATGCTACCTTGTTAGTGGTATTAACTAGCGATTTAATTTCACTTATTCCATGCCCCATAGACAAACATTATAAGCTAATCTGTGTTTAGACATAAAACTCTTTAAATTCGATTTTCATGAAACCGCATCCCAGAGAACGATCTACTCGATAACCATCTGTTAATTACCCCTAGGGTCGTTTCTCACCGGAGTTGTCCTTTAAGCGCAATGTGATTCGTGTGGCACTGAAAACCGAAAGCTAGTATTTTAGTCTATGGATCAGTTACTGTGTGGATCAGTTATATGATGGTTAGATGCACTTTTATGGACCGACAAGGCACTGGCATTATAAAGCTGGGAAGAGCCAGGACTTTTTTAATATTAATTCAAATAACTCTGATTTTATTCATTTAAAAAAAGAATGTCATATACACTTGGGATGACTTGAGGGTGAGTAAATCATGGGCTAATTTTCATTTGTAGGTGAACTAACTGCTATAAACTGGGCCCACAAACACAGTAGATCCACACAACCCCCCCACACAATTTACATTTTAATAATAATAAATAAGGGAAGACTTGAAAACCTAGGGCCCTATAATTTCTGCGATCACGGAATCGCGGACGGAATCGCGGAATTGGCATATTAACGCGGAATCTGGTGTTAACGCAGATTTCCCCGGAATTTTACATATTTGTAATTAAATTCTGTGTCGTGTGGGTGGAGAACGTATGTCTGAGGAAAGTGCAGACCAGAGGAAGCAAATCTTCGCGACACAACCCCTCCCGTCATTTCAGCTCGCCCTTCAAAACAATGAAAGTACAGCGAAGTTGGTCTCCACGGCTCTGCGTTCGGCAGCATTGGTCGCGCGCGCACCTGAACCGCGGCTCGTGTATTGCACATACAGACCAATATTGTCCATTCTGTTAGATTTTCCGGTGTTCTGCTCGACCCCTGTCATCTCGTGCTTTGATTTATAATGTACACATTAGGCAGCAATGCATATCTGCTGCAAATGCGACCGTTTTCCCCTCTGTTAGTCTGTTCCAAACATGCATTTAACATGCTGTAGCCTATGGGTAGTTTACATGATAAGTAACCTTAAAGTTAAGATAAGCATCTAGTTTTAATCATTTAAAGGGGCCTTTGAAGTTTGGGGAAAAAACTTCAGGCAGGGTTGTGTTTTTGTGTATTTTTATTTTTCACAGCTCTGGATATCATAATGGTGATTGTTAAACACACAGAACAATTCACTACATGATTTCATGGTGAAATGTTTTTTTTATGTTAATTTTCAAATTTAAATGTTTTACTTAATAGTACTGTAAAAGATGATTCTTATGATTTTTTTTTTTTTTAGTTCTTTTTAAAAAAAAATTTACTTGAAAGAAAAAGCTAATGGAGCACTTTCATTGTAACTTATATAAACTATTATAATTTATTTTACCGGAAAGTTTAAAGCTAATAACCATTAATATTTGAAGTATTTGAAGTGCAGTGTTATGTCAAATATCATATTTGTCCTAAAAAGTAAATGTGATGTTTGTTACCTCGATAAATTTAAGGTCATTCCTATTTTTTGTTTTATGTTGTATTATATTAACATTAAAAGCACACTCTTTTTTCACCAAAATAACAGTAAAGGGTAAAAAAAACTGAATTACCAAACATTTTAACGGAAAAAAAGGAATCTGCAAAAATTAAAACGGAAAAAACGGAATTTGCAAAAATTTAAACGGAAAAAACGGAATTTGGGAAAAAATAAAACGGATTTTATAGGGCCCTAAAAACCCAGTTTGTGAACCAAAGGCCAACCTAGAGGAAAGGAAAATCAAACCTGAGATCTCCTTCTCAACTCACATCTTTCTCCTAGACAGAAATGAGATCAAGTGAACATCAAATTGAGACATAAGGCTAAGTCTCCTGCTTCTCACATGTTTATCCTGAGACAAAAAATGACATTCTCTCATGTTTATCTCCACTAAAGTTTCATAAGAGATCTCAACAACATCACATACTGTGCTCTGATTTGTCTCCTTGGCTAGAGAGACTGGATTGCTCATATGTGTCTCCTCTAAAGTTTCAGAAGGGATCTCAACAGTATCGGACGCTGTGCTCAGACTTTTCTCTTCAGCTCGATACTCTGGAACTCTCACTTTTGTCACCTCTAAAAAGTTTCATAAAAGATCTCAATAACATCACACATTGTGCTCAGAATATTCTCCTTAGTTAAAGTCTCTGGCACTCTCAAATTTGTCAAACAAATGTTGGTCACTTGTTCAAAACTCTTCACACAGTGATCACAACTTCAGTCTGTGCAAGCTAAACTGTGGATCATTGGCACTTGATTTGAGACATGAATTAAGTGTTTTGTTAGTTTTTGTGGATTTTGAATGTGAAATAACTGATGTGAAGCAGAAAGTTGGTTTGGAGAACAAGTTTTGAAAATGACCAAAGTATTGAGAAATGTGGCCTAGCGATTGTCAAAACTGTAATTTAGTTTAATTTGGCAGGGCAAATCCCAGCATCTTCTCTAGTTTATTTGAGAAGGGTTCTGCCACATTGGTAGTTTGAGCTCTATTGGCCTGTGGTTCACAAACTGGTTTTTCAAGTCTTCCCTTATTGAAATGTAAATTGTGAGTGGGGGGTTGTGGGGGTTGAGGAGAGAAACACACAGGCGTCGTGATTTACTATCTAACAGGGGACCTGAGTCAGTGTGTGTGTAACGTAATCACTATTCAATAATGACCTGCATTTAATACATTAGAGAGCTATTTCTGCTTGATTTAACCCTTTAAACTCAGGTATTGCTGTAAAACCTCTAAATCTTTGCAGTGTGTTTGTGATGATAAGAAATGTCACAGCAAACACACAGGCGTCGTGATTTACTATCTAACAGGGGCCCTGAGTCAGTGTGTGTGTAACGTAATCACTATTCAATAATGACCTGCATTTAATACATTAGAGAGCTATTTCTGCTTGATTTAACCCTTTAAACTCAGGTATTGCTGTAAAAACTCTTAATCTTTGCAGTGTGTTTGTGATTATAAGAAATGTCACAGCAAACACACAGGCGTCGTGATTTACTATCTAACAGGGGACCTGAGTCAGTGTGTGTGTAACGTAATCACTATTCAATAATGACCTGCATTTAATACATTAGAGAGCTATTTCTGCTTGATTTAACCCTTTAAACTCAGGTATTGCTGTAAAAACTCTAAATCTTTGCAGTGTGTTTGTGATGATAAGAAATGACACAGCAAACACACAGGCGTCGTGATTTACTATCTAACAGGGGCCCTGAGTCAGTGTATGTGTAACGTAATCACTATTCAATAATGACCTGCATTTAATACATTAGAGAGCTATTTCTGCTTGATTTAACCCTTTAAACTCAGGTATTGCTGTAAAAACTCTAAATCTTTACAGTGTGTTTGTGATGATAAGAAATGTCACAGCAAACACACAGGCGTCGTGATTTACTATCTCACAGGGGACCTGAGTCAGTGTGTGTGTAACGTAATCACTATTCAATAATGACCTGCATTTAATACATTAGAGAGCTATTTCTGCTTGATTTAACCCTTTAAACTCAGGTAATGCTGTAAAAACTCTAAATCTTTGCAGTGTGTTTGTGATTATAAGAAATGTCACAGCAAACACACAGGCGTCGTGATTTACTATCTAACAGGGGACCTGAGTCAGTGTGTGTGTAACGTAATCACTATTCAATAATGACCTGCATTTAATACATTAGAGCTATTTCTGCTTGATTTAACCCTTTAAACTCAGGTATTGCTGTAAAAACTCTTAATCTTTGCAGTGTGTTTGTGATGATAAGAAATGTCACAGCAAACACACAGGCGTCGTGATTTACTATCTAACAGGGGACCTGAGTCAGTGTGTGTGTAACATAATCACTATTCAATAATTACCTGCAATTAATACATTAGAGAGCTATTTCTGCTTGATTTAACCCTTTAAACTCAGGTATTGCAGTAAAAACTCTTAATCTTTGCAGTGTGTTTGTGATGATAAGAAATGTCACAGCAAACACACAGGCGTCGTGATTTACTATCTAACAGGGGACCTGAGTCAGTGTGTGTGTAACATAATCACTATTCAATAATGACCTGCAATTAATACATTAGAGAGCTATTTCTGCTTGATTTAACCCTTTAAACTCAGGTATTGCAGTAAAAACTCTAAATCTTTACAGTGTGTTTGTGATGATAAGAAATGTCAGAGCAAACACACAGGCGTCGTGATTTACTATCTAACAGGGGACCTGAGTCAGTGTGTGTGTAACGTAATCACTATTCAATAATGACCTGCATTTAATACATTAGAGAGCTATTTCTGCTTGATTTAACCCTTTAAACTCAGGTATTGCTGTAAAAACTCTAAATCTTTGCAGTGTGTTTGTGATGATAAGAAATGTCAGAGCAAACACACAGGCGTTGTGCTTTACTATCTAACAGGGGACCTGAGTCAGTGTGTGTGTAACATATTCACTATTCAATAATGACCTGCAATTAATACATTAGAGAGCTATTTCTGCTTGATTTAACCCTTTAAACTCAGGTATTGCTGTAAAAACTCTAAATCTTTACAGTGTTTGTGATGATAAGAAATGTCACAGCAAACACACAGGCGTCGTGATTTACTATCTAACAGGGGACCTGAGTCAGTGTGTGTGTAACGTAATCACTATTCAATAATGACCTGCAATTAATACATTAGAGAGCTATTTCTGCTTGATTTAACCCTTTAAACTCAGGTATTGCTGTAAAAACTCTTAATCTTTGCAGTGTGTTTGTGATTATAAGAAATGTCACAGCAAACACACAGGCGTCGTGATTTACTATCTAACAGGGGACCTGAGTCAGTGTGTGTGTAACGTAATCACTATTCAATAATGACCTGCAATTAATACATTAGAGAGCTATTTCTGCTTGATTTAACCCTTTAAACTCAAGTATTGCTGTAAAACCTCTAAATCTTTGCAGTGTGTTTGTGATTATAAGAAATGTCAGAGCAAACACACAAGCGTCGTGATTTACTATCTAACAGGGGACCTGAGTCAGTGTGTGTGTAACGTAATCACTATTCAATAATGACCTGCAATTAATACATTAGAGAGCTATTTCTGCTTGATTTAACCCTTTAAACTCAAGTATTGCTGTAAAACCTCTAAATCTTTGCAGTGTGTTTGTGATTATAAGAAATGTCAGAGCAAACACACAAGCGTCGTGATTTACTATCTAACAGGGGACCTGAGTCAGTGTGTGTGTAACGTAATCACTATTCAATAATGACCTGCAATTAATACATTAGAGAGCTATTTCTGCTTGATTTAACCCTTTAAACTCAGGTATTGCTGTAAAAACTCTAAATCTTTGCAGTGTGTTTGTGATGATAAGAAATGTCAGAGCAAACACACAGGCGTCGTGCTTTACTATCTAACAGGGGACCTGAGTCAGTGTGTGTGTAACATATTCACTATTCAATAATGACCTGCAATTAATACATTAGAGAGCTATTTCTGCTTGATTTAACCATTTAAACCCAGGTATCGCTGTAAAAACTCTAAATCTTTACAGTGTTTGTGATGATAAGAAATGTCACAGCAAACACACAGGCGTCGTGATTTACTATCTAACAGGGGACCTGAGTCAGTGTGTGTGTAACGTAATCACTATTCAATAATGACCTGCAATTAATACATTAGAGAGCTATTTCTGCTTGATTTAACCCTTTAAACTCAGTTATTGCTGTAAAAACTCTTAATCTTTGCAGTGTGTTTGTGATTATAAGAAATGTCAGAGCAAACACACAGGCGTCGTGATTTACTATCTAACAGGGGACCTGAGTCAGTGTGTGTGTAACGTAATCACTATTCAAAAATGACCTGCATTTAATACATTAGAGAGCTATTTCTGCTTGATTTAACCCTTTAAACTCAAGTATTGCTGTAAAAACTCTAAATCTTTACAGTGTGTTTGTGATGATAAGAAATGTCAGAGCAAACACACAGGCGTCGTAATTTACTATCTAACAGGGGACCTGAGTCAGTGTGTGTGTAACATATTCACTATTCAATAATGACCTGCATTTAATACATTAGAGAGCTATTTCTGCTTGATTTAACCATTTAAACTCAGGTATTGCAGTAAAAACTCTAAATCTGTGCAGTGTGTTTGTGATGATAAGAAATGTCACAGCAAACACACAGGCGTCGTAATTTACTATCTAACAGGGGACCTGAGTCAGTGTGTGTGTGTAACGTAATCACTATTCAATAATGACCTGCAATTAATACATTAGAGAGCTATCTCTGCTTGATTTAACCCTTTAAACTCAGGTATTGCTGTAAAAACTCTAAATCTTTGCAGTGTGTTTGTGATGATAAGAAATGTCACAGCAAACACACAGGCGTCGTGATTTACTATCTAACAGGGGACCTGAATCATTTTGTTAAACATAAATAAATCAAAAGTGGTTAGTTTAAAAAGCTCATAAATGTATACTTGGCTAAAATAAAATGTTTTTAATAATCTCTATGTTAACACTTTTTTAAAAGAACTTTAGATGCAAAGTTTGTCCCATTTACCGTACCTTTTTTTTTATATATAAATAAAATAATGCATTATTTTTCAATAATTATAGGCCACTGTCATTAAAATGTTATATATATATATATACACAGAAACAAAAAATATTTACAAAAGCATTGAATGAGATCCCTTAATAATTTAATAAAGTTTTACGGCCTGTCCACGGCCATGATGGATGGTATTTACAATATTTATTTGTAGAAACTGAAGACACACACATTTTGATGGCAGATGTATTTCTAATTACATCCTGGTTGTTTAGATTTTTTAATCGTTTTTTCTTGGATCCTGTAGTATTTAATTTTAAAGTAATGCAAAGTTTGAAACTAGTCAGGGTATTTAGTAAAGAGATATAATCTATATGATGTTTGTTCCTTTAGTAAGCAGTCTGTTAAACAGCAGCTCTAGAGTCAGAGGACAGCAGGCCATTCAAACAATAGAGGAGTGTGTGTGTGTGTGAACGACGTGTGTTTAAGGGCCATTACAGTTCCTGCTCCAGCCTACAGGGGAGCTGCTGAGCATGGCCTTAAACACTCACACACTCTTAGGTCCCCTCTTGGTCAAAATTTTTAAAAATTCACCAGAGTGTTGTTTCTTGATTTTAACATGATTTAAACACACACACCTGTAGGTCCTTACTTGGTCAAACATTTAAAAAATCACCAGAGCATTTCTTTAGTGTTTTACTTCATTTTCACATGATTTAATGCATGACCAACAGGGGACTTGAAAAATGTCCCCTCTTGGCTCAGAGGTCCCCTGTTGGTGAGTGTGTAACGACGCCAAGGTCCCCTGTTAGATAGGTAGACAAGTACACACACACACACACACACACACACACACACACACACACACACACACACACACACACACGCATTTGGCGTGAGACACACGCTTTCAGGCTCCGTGTCACACTCTCACTCTGCCCAGCTTAATCTCACGCCAAGTTGCCAAACCTGCTTTTGATATTAAAACAAAGCTATAGCTTTTTTTCTTTTTATTAAGTTTTAATGCGAAATTCAAACAATAAATAGCGTTGTGGCGCTAATGTGGCATAATGTTAAAGCCAGAGGCGTTGAAAAGCGGAGTTGCAAAATGCTCTCGCTCCCGGCGGCGCGCGCGGACGAGTGGCTCATGGAGCGCTCAATACTGTGTCAATGCATTTGAATGGCTTAAGCGGATACACAACAGTTTCATTTAAATTATTATATAATTTCAAGATTAACAGCAAAATTGCATTTTATCAAATAACATTTTATAAAATTATAAAGCAGCAGCAGCTCTTATAGACATCTGTGTATGGAATATGGCTAGCGCTGACTGGGAGTGTGTCTGGTTCAGCAGCGCCATAGCAGATTTTAATTTAGCAGGCCTAATCTTTGCTTTTTATTATTTACCATTATCCTAAATGAACACTGGGTGTATTTGTAGCTTACTTAGGTTATTACATTCGTGTAGTACTAGTAGACTGTAAACTGTGATAGACCTAGGCTACTTAAGAGTGGTCCCAGACCAACCCAGAGCCATAGAAAAAGAGAGTTGCGACGCTTTGATCTCGCCGCCACGTTGTCACGTGGTTCATATCTCTCAATAGTTCCAAACAATTCAGCTCTGTCAATCTATTTGAATAGGATTAAGCAGGTTTCACTATATTTGCAGCAATTTCTGGCAAATATTAACACAATATGTGCATGACTATAGGCTTATTCTGGGGAGAGGTAGAAGATATAATTTATGTTTTTATTGAGTGATCTGGTTATTTTCTTCGGGTCACAACAAGAGTGCGTGATTTTACGCGCAGCCAGTGGGTTCCAGACAATTTTGATTGGGGGGGGGGGGGGGGCAATGGGGTGTCCTGGTCATTTCAATGGGGGGTCTCATGCGAACCAACAAAAAATACAGTGGACACAGCTTCCAGCTGAACGCAAGGAAGCAATGCGCAGCAACGTTCATAGTGTGGCACAGTAATTCTTATGTTTATATTTTTTTAGGGCTGTCAATCGATTAAATATTTAATCGCAATTTAATAGCACATTCTTATCAGTTCTAAATATAGCTACCTTAAATGAACATGTTTCAAGTTTTTAATACTCTAATCAACATGGGTATGGAGAAAAATGCATGCTTTATGCAAATGTATGTTTATTATAAACCATACTCAGAGCATGAAGACTAGACATGTACCAAAGGTCACAGATGATTTCCAAAGAACTTGTTCATGTCTCTTAAGCCAACAATTCAGAATAAGCAGTGATTTCTCTCATTTTAAGAATATAAATAAAGGGAATTTTTACACTGGCAGTTTAATTCAGAACACGGCACAGTTCAAAAGCTGTAATGCGGACCTGTGAGCACACCATATTGCACAAGTAGGAATATAGTGTGGCCCCTTTAAGAGATGCGCGTTCCTGCCCATATGTCTGTTCCTGCCGGTATTTTGTGTGTGCGCCGAGCTGTGCCGCAGTGAGAGAAACATGGACTCGGGAGCGCTCTTGTCCAGAAATGTAACCTGCTGCTTATTCGTTTTAGCCGATTGTAATGTATTTAGTTCAATAAAACACATGTGCTGTAGTAGTGATGATGGTTATTACTTCAGATATGAGCGAGAGTGAGCTTCAGTGCATCGCGCTCGGACTGCAGAGAATTTTTTTTGTGAAAAAACAATTTTCTTTCGACCTGCGGAGCCTAATAAAAGTTAAGCAGAAAATATGGTAGCTTATGAAGGCAATAACTGCACTTGTTTCAGAGTAATGATAATGTTAACCCTTTTTTTTCCTATTAATGTTTGCTGCAGCATCCTTTGCGCCTATGGCTGATCTAAATTTCTCTAATAGGCCTACGGGCGGATCAAAAAGAAAATGCAATCGCAATGTTAATCGCGCGTTTAAATGTTGAATAAATAGCCTATTGTTCTGCGTAGTTTGAAGAAAACATTTTTAAATCTTTATCACGGATATATAATGAAAATAATCCTCTCAGTATTGATCAAAGCAAGTTTTATGACTAAAAATGCTGAATGAAGTTTACATTTACCAGATCTTCCAATTAGGCTAGCCTACAAATCCTCTCATCATAACAAACAAAGCACAGACACGACTTAAATAACGATTTATTGTGAAGTTTAGATGTTTTTTTCAAAAGAAGATTGCTGATGAGTGGTAATTTATTTTATCATTTTAATGTTGTTAACGAATGCGAGAAGCATACACACGTGAACATAAATGAACGGTGCTAAAGCATATTAACAAAGGAAGAAGTTTTAAATGTTTTTTTTTTTTTTTTTTTTTTTTTTTAAACAGGGCAAGCAATTCAATTCAACTTTATATACAGGCATGAAAATATATATTTTTTTCTTTTTTTAATCTTGAAAATAAATCATAAACCAGTTTTAACCAGAGATTTGAAGTATTAGATATATTATCTTGGATATTTGACCACTATTTACAGTAAAATTAGTTCTTCATTTCTGATAGGAATGAAAAATCAATTATTGATTTTTTAATAGAATAACGAGATATAAAACTCTACATTCAATCGCGTTTGATCGCATGTACTTTTGATAACAGTGCAGAGGGCCTACACTAGTTTTAGTCCAAAAAATGTCCCCACAAAGATGGCAATATCCAAAACCCTTGTCCTTGTGGCGAAATTTTTTTGGTCCCCATGAGGAAAACATCTTATAAATCATACAGAATTAGTTTTTTTTTTAAGAAAGTAAAAATGCAGAATGTTTCCTGGGATGGGTAGGTTTAGCGGCAGGGGCAGTGTAGGGGGATAGAAAATACGGTTTGTACAATATAAAATCCATTACGCCTATAAGTCCCCATAAAACATGGAAACACAAAATGTGTGTGTGTGTGTGTGTGTGTGTGTGTGTGTGTGTGTGTGTGTGTGTGTGTGTGTGTGTGTGTGTGTATTCTGACTGATTTTCTTTTTTCTTTTGATAATTAACAGGCTGCGTCAAAGTTATGCGATGCTATATGTGTGCGTAAGGCCCGGTGCGACTGAACAGCGGAAAAATAGGCTAAGCCTAACTGTAAAAAATAATCCTAATGTTATGGAAAATAACACTACATTTTTTACAGTATTTTTTTGTAATTTTGAATTAGGCCTACGTTTAAAACGAAGTAAAATTACAAACAATTATACTGCAGAATTTTTAGTAGACTAGGCCTACTGTCACTTTATTGAAGGTGTTTGATAGGAAAAATCTGTAAAATAACAGTTTTTCACTTTTACAATCATAAAAAACGATCAAATGACTGTCAAACAAAAACCATAAAATTAAAGTAAAACATCTTAATTTAAACAAAGAAAATCTGTAAAATAACTATTTAACACTGTACTATTAAAAAAGCGTAAAATCTTAATTTAAACATCTGTAAAATAACAGTGTTTGTCACTAAAACCTTTAATGCAAATTTCTGTAAAATTATTGTTTTTGCAACTTATTTGAATTATTTGTCACAGTTTTTCTTTTTCTTTCGATGTGTTCATTAATCTATTAAGTTAAATATATTTTGCGTATTTAATACTTTTATATATAGACTATACTTTTTTTTTTAAAGAAATGTTGCTTAGCCTGGCCCTCTTTAAATCTCGCGAGCAAGAGTTTGAAAAGCTGTGATAGCATATATAAAGCACACACTGCAAGCGTGTCCGTTTTTATTTCGGCTCCCATGTTAACAGGTTGCACACTGCATGCGTGACACGCTTGAGCCAGCGCGGAAAATGCCTGCATGCTAGAAATAGAAGAGACGCCTATTTTTCACGAGACAAGTGTGTTGGAAGCGTTTCCAGGCAAAATAGAATAGGAAAAGATGTTTAGGCTATATGTCATTTTGACACGAATAGCCTACATATGACATTTTCATGTTTGAAAGTCTCTAGGTTAACATAAGGTTATTTCAACAATTTAATAATAATAATAATAATAATAATAATAATAATAATTATTATTATTATTATTATTAGGCTATTATTATTATTATTAGGCTATTATTATTATTATTATTATTATTATTATTATTATTATTATTATTATTATTATTATTAACGTAATTCGGCGGGTGGGAGCCGAAATAAAAATGCGGGCGGGAGCCGAGATAAAAACGGACACGCCACGCAGCCGAGATGATCACCCCACGCTTGCAGTGTGTCGCCGGCCTTATATCTTAAGATTTTATATTATTGTTTTTACAAATATTCAACAACTTATTTAATTTGAAAGCGTGCTCATAGGCAGTTTTCGCTTTTGATAGTATCTAACGTTACTCCTATAGGGCCTATATGACCACCTTGGCTTTTGGTAATAGTATGGAAGCATAAATGTAACCTCAATAAGAGTTAACCTGCATGCATATGCCTGGGATTAATGTTAAAATTCCCATGAGAGGCTAAACCTCAGGGATTTTGGAGCACCACTTGCAAAAGTTCATAACAGTATCAGTAGCCTATAACTACAATGCGTTAACTGATTCCCTGTCTTATTCTGCCCTCTACTGGCTAATATCGAAATAACAACACAGCTAAACAATACAGACTTATGTCGAAATAACGACTTAATTATCTTGAAATAACGAGTTATTATGTTGAAATAACGAGATATTATGTTGAAATAACGAGATATTATGTTGAAATAACGACTAATTATCTTGAAATAACGAGATATTATGTTGAAATAACGACTTATTATGTTGAAATAACGACTTATTATGTTGAAATAACGACTTATTATCTTGAAATAACGAGATATTATGTTGAAATAACGAATTATTATGTTGAAATAACGAGATATTATGTTGAAATAACGAATTATTATCTTGAAATAACGAGATATTATGTTGAAATAACGACTTATTATGTTGAAATAACGAGATAAGGTTTAATTTTTTTTTTTCTCCCACCATCAATTTTTTATTTTTTATTTTTTCACCATGCGGTTCAGGGCTTCCGTAATAAATAACATCAAATGAAATCACTGCTAAAAAAAAAATCTCAGAGACAGCTGCAGCTGTAAACTTTAACTTTTTATTTGTGTTATTGTGTAACCTATTTTGTATGCCATCTTATCGATTCTAAAATTCGTTTATGGATTCAACTGACTTTTATTGTTATTTGAATTAGTTAGAGATCAAATTATCGTACATATTAATAAATGGTATTTATAAAATTATTTTATTACCAGTGTCATGTTTTTTTTTTTCCAAGCCAGATCCTGCCCAGCCCAGGAAATCGTGGTTTTATGGCATTCATTTTGTTTACTCGGATACAGAAGTAACATTGTGTTTTATCTTTCTTTATTTTTATTTTCTAACCATCACAGTATTTGAAAAGGGTAGCTGGCTACTATAGATATTAGTATATTGGTGAAAGAGTCGCTACGTGAGGAAAGTGAGTCAGTCGCCCGCCGCGTGAGGAAATTGAGTCGCTCAGTGAGGAAAGTGATTCGCTCTGTGAGGAAAGTGATTCGCTCAGTGAGGAAAGTGATTCGCCCGCCGCGTGAGGAAAGTGATTCGCTCAGTGAGGAAAGTGATTCGCTCTGTGAGGAAAGTGATTCGCTCAGTGAGGAAAGTGATTCGCCCGCCGCGTGAGGAAAGTGATTCGCTCAGTGAGGAAAGTGAGTCGCTCAGTGAGCAAAGTGATTCGCCCGCCGCGTGAGGAAAGTGAGTCGCTCTGTGAGGAAAGTGAGTCGCTCTGTGAGGAAAGTGAGTCGCTCAGTGAGCAAAGTGATTCGCCCGCCGCGTGAGGAAAGTGAGTCGCTCTGTGAGGAAAGTGATTCGCTCTGTGAGGAAAGTGATTCGCCCGCCGCGTGAGGAAAGTGAGTCGCCCGCCGCGTGAGGAAAGTGAGTCGCTCAGTGAGGAAAGTGAGTCGCCCGCCGCGTGAGGAAAGTGCTAATACAGATCGACCGCCGGCCTATCAGTGGGTAAGTCAGTAGCTACTGGTTATAGTATAGCGATTTCCCAAGACAAATCATTAGTCTTATTTTTGGACCTTCCCGCCCGCCATAGTTTCTTAAAAACGAGCGGTCTGAGAATGCGGGACTCTGAGTGCGGGACTGTGGATGCAGGCTCCGAGTCTGCAGCTTCATACTACTCGGCTATGAGATTTCAGCTTGTTTATATATTTGTTTTCACTGAATAACTCTCCTCTTGCCAGAGTTACGATCAAGAGAGCGATCAGGATTCATCAGCTGCTTATCGGACTGGGCTCTCTGAGGAGCTGCTGGCCAGCGGTGGCTGCAGGATCAGCGTGTTCAGGCTGCAGGTCATGCTCGGGTGCCAGAAGAAGATAAAGTGAACCTGTTCACACAAGGTGAGGCTTATGGTCTGGCATCAGTATCAAGGGTTCACTAGTATAGCACAGTCAATGTGATTTTTACATTTGATTTTTATGCAGCGAAACCTTTTGGCGTATATGAAGCACCCACGTTTTATTTCAAATTTCACATTGTTATTTATTAGTATTGATTAATGTGTTTGTTTTAAAGACATTGTGCCCCGTTTGAACTGGAGAGGTCAGACTGGCAGGACCGTTTCGCATTGAGTGGAGCCGGCGTTGGCTCAACGGGACGATTTCTGCCTTCTTGGCAGAGAGAAGAAAGGGCTGCATTCTTGTTTTCGTGTTTTGAAAGTTGTACATGGTTAATGGATGGATATAAAAAAGGACTAAAATATAAAATTTAATCTAAATGATGAATGTGCTTTTTAAAATTATTGCTGGCAACTTAGAATGAAATTCCGCCTCTCAACGATCCTCAAGGAGACCTTTATTGTGTATAAAGTTCTATTAGTTGTGTGTGTGTGTGTGTGTGTGTGTGTGTGTGTGTGTGTGTAAAAGTGTAAAAAAGGATTTGTTATTAAACCTACAAAAAAACTTAAATATTGTATATAATGTAATATAACTGTTAAATGATATTGTATTTTTTTTTCTTATGGCTCTATATTAATTCATGAATGTATTTTCATTGTCTTACAAATCTATAATAATTCACAACTGTGTTGTCATTTTCTTATAGATCTATGTTCACTGCTGCTTCATTTCATATTGTACAAAGGATTTGTAAGTAAGCTGGAGTTGTTGGGTGTAACTGACATTCCCCAATTGCTCATAGAACACACACAGGATTAAAGCTGATTTGACTCACTATGGCAATACTGCGCAAACCCAACTAAAATAGACGCCTATTACGATTATGGTAACACATTTTTTTTTTTTTAAATGTTTTTTTTTTTTAAAGTAAGATGTTACACATTTCATAGAAATTTGAATACAAGAATATTACATAACACAATATGAATCTCTTTTATTTTATTTTATTAAAATGACATCAAACTAAGGAAAACCTGGAAAAGAAGTGCATTATGGGTAAATTCATATTCACCTACCATTGTTGAAACAGACACGACAAAGAACTACTACCAGAGGGAGTTTCACAGCAAGGTTAAATGCAACTAATTGCAGATCACCAAAGCTTGGCTTACACAGCGTTAATTTCTTACAGATCTCTCTTGATTGTTGATTCTATTGCTTGATTCTTATAGATGTTGCTTTATATGTGGGGTTATTTCCATCTTCTTATAGTTTTATTAATTTGTGATCATACTATCGTACTCCTAAAGGTCTCTATTAATTCATGATCACTCTGTTGTTTTCTTATTGATCTTTATTAATTCATAATCATCCTGTCAATATCTTATAGATCTTTATTAATTCGTGATCATGCTGTAATTTCCTTACAGATCTGTATTAATTCATGCTCATACTGTGATTTTCATTTACAGTTTCCAACAAGTCTAATTACTTAGTTGTAACTCGTTCAGAAAGTTAGAGAGCAAAAGGTCAAATAGGACTAATTTTATGCCTTCATGAAATTGTACTCCCAATTGTAACACCCCCCTGTAATTAAAATACAATTACACCTCAGAGGGCCTCAGAGTTTAAATGATCTCTAATGTGTTTCTATTAGTGGAAAAACAAACAGTGGCTGCTAAACTATGTATTTCCTCTGGGCGGCGTTCTGGTTCTAGAAATCTACAGGCAATGAAGGGAGTGGGAGGTTGTGAATGTCGATCCTTTCCAGAATGTTTACTTGTGTGATCCTTTTTCTTTTGTAAAACTGAAATACAATTAACAAGAAATGAAATTACAACTTGTACATTAATTCGTTTGATCTAAAGATAAACGCGTGCTCTTCAATTTCTACGTTAGTATGTGATAGAAAACTTCCTCTTTTTTCATATCGATCACAGGCAGGTAATGTATAACACTTGACATAACGCTTTTAAAGATACTATAGTAGATAAACTCACAGGCATATCTTTCTCCAAGGCAAAAACTGTTTATGGATTGAAATCGATGCTGCGCGTTGAACTGTTGCCGAACTGATAAATCAACACTGATCATGTCCAGAAAAATAACAAACTCTAATACTTAAAATACATATACCACGACCAGATAATGGGCGGAACAAGAGAGAAACACTTTTCCCAGCACCTCAAAGCTCTCAATAGTATCCTATTTTGATATTATTTTTTTACTTTGCTGATTTGTAAAACTAAAAGTTAAAGGTATAGGCCACTTTATGGCAAAGAAGCACTTTCATTAAAAAAAAGAGACACGGAATGACCACTATAACCAGGAGGTGGTGGCATAGGAGCACTTATTTGACTTATTAGACATTTCCCCTCCTATGAAAAAGGTAGGAAGCCACTCAGTCTCATGAAAAACAAAGTCCTTTCATCAAATTGTGACTGGATTACACAGAAAACAAGTAAAGAGCTCATTTTATAATCACTGGTGCTGTCGGTCAGTTCGGTGTGAGACTACAGAAGATCAATGGCACATAAGGTACATAATGGTTTGATAAGAGCAGAAAATTTACATTTTACCTATAACATGAGGGGAAGTTTTTTTTTTCTTTCTACATATCAACTCAAACTCAGTGTTTCACTTTTACATTCCCATAAACAAACATGTACTTTTATTAGTAACTGCGCTTATTAACAAAACAATAGCAATTGTATTCATTAAATTAAGAGGTAGATGGTCAAGCAGAGTCAAACAAAAACCCAGAATTCTGTGGTGTTACGGTGCTCTATAAATGGCAGCGAGGTTTCTTTATGAAATAGCAGAAATAGCAGCAAGTGTATTGTATATTTTTTAGCAACATATCCAAATCAAGGTTTGGGTACTAAACTTAATTCATTCTTATCCTTGATTTTCGTTGTGTGTTCCCCCTAGTTTTATACTGTTTATAAAACTAGTGTTAATTGGTTAGCTTACACAACCCCCACAGGTCATTTACATTTCAATACAGGACTCAAAGCCTCAGAGTCACAGGTGAGGTACAGGCCAAAAGAGCTCACAGACTACCAATACTGTCACCAGCATGTCAAAGAATCAGTGACACTTCTCAACAAAACTATAGGGAAGACGCTAGGGGTTGCACCAACTAGTCGACCTTAATGCTCTGTCATGACGCTTTAAGCTTGACGTCGACTAGTCGCTGGCCTGTGTTGTAGGCACTCAAACAATCCAGTATGGGTTAGTCAAACTAATTTTTATGTTGAAATAATGAAGACTTATGTGCCACCCCAGAATGGTTGCTATCCACCCCTATGAAAAAATCCTGCCTCTGCCACCGATCTTTCGACAGTATTTGATTTATTAGATTCATAATATATATTTCAACATGTTATTAATGTAAACATGTTGGAAATGTCTTATTCTGTGTCATGTTAGGCTTTTTGAAGAGACGATTTTGAGAAGAGAATGTAAATGTGCAAATTGGCCTGTATAGTACATAATGTTTTGGTGGTGTTTGTGTCGAAGTGAGAAAACAATTCATTAGTGTTGTAGTCAAGACCACCTAAACCGAGACCAAGACAAGACCAAGACTTTGAAGGGCCAAGACCAAGTCAAGACCAAGATCAAGACAGGCCGAGACCGAGTCAAGACCGAGACCAATGCATGTCCCCACACTTATGATCAATCACATAAACGTCGCACACCTGTGTGTGATAGGTGCGTAGGAGAGCAGGACAAATAAGTCCTATTATCATCAATTGAAAAGGAGAAGTCCCGCACACTATCAACTTGCAATTAAAAAGATTTATTGTTTCATAGCAACGTTTCGATCTTGCGATCTTCCTCAGGCATCTTATGATAAAATGTGGAATATGCATATGATTGGCACTTCTCTCATATGTGTGGGTGTGTAAGTGTACCATGAGAGAAGTTTTGATCAAATAATCAAAAGGCATTGCAGCTTTGTGGGAATTAATCTTTTTCTTCTATGAGCAAATAACACTTAACTTTTCGTCAATGGCACTGAAGACGACGTGTCCATATTGTTTACAGTCTATGGTGGACACAAACACCAAACTGACAGAGTTTTGTGTTTTAGTTTTGTGAAAAGTGCTCAATCCCATTTTAAAACTCAAATTCCCTAAGAATGCTAATCTGGATGAGGTATTAATCTCAGACACAGTCCATTATGTCTTAAATGAATGTGAATAACAGGAGGTGGAATATGTATCATACAGATATGCATTAGTATGCTGCTTAAGCAAATTATTTTACATATGTACATATTTTTCATTTCCAATTTCAAAATGTTATTGTGCAGCTTTATTGTGCAACAACAAGAAAATAAACTACAGTTTGATTTAACAAATATCTCACATGTGCAGGGTTTTTCCTGGGTCAAAAATGGTCTTTGGTGGTGGCTGATAGACCTACACACACACACAATTTTTAAAAAGATGCAACGAAAAATTTGTTTTTTATTATCTTATGTTATATCTCATATTATGTATGATCTCTTATCTTGATTTTTCTTTTGTTCCAACAGGTTGAATTGTTTTGGTATATATGTAACAGGGTTTAAATAATATTAGTTAAATTCATGCACAAATTGGGAAAACTCGCCATTGGCTGTTACATCACTTGTACTCACGCACGTTGTGTTGAGGGGCGGAGCTGCGTATTCTCCAGCAGTTTCGCGATGGTTTGCTGCTGGTAAGCTGCTTTGATCATTGCTCCGTCTTTATAACTTATTTTGGACTGTTTTCAAGTGCAAAGCTGAACTTTTATACTATACACAAGTTTCCTGCTTTTGTCTGTCATCTCATAGCGCTGTAATTCGAGTCATATATGTGTTATTTGGACGATGAAACAAGGAGTGTGTATTAATGTACTTGTGAACTCCGATCTCTGTTTATTTTAAGATTATTCATGCAACGGTGATGCAGTGCCTCTAACCAGCCTTTTTGGCCTTGTGTGTTTTCTTCAGGTATGTTTTGTCATGTTGTGTATGAATTCTCGTCTGAATTGTGTGTTAGCGATCACACGTGCTTTAGGCCCTCGCACGTGCTGAGCGTGTATCTGCGCCATTTTAGATATGAGTGTTCTTTCTTCTCTATACTATTTACACAAAATATGTAAAATATCGGTCACTTGAGTTTATAGTTACATTATATAAATGTAATGTTATGGTTATTGTGAAGAAAAGATGCAGTTTTATTTTATTTTTCTTCAATGTATGTTTTATTAATAATTGTCCACTATACGATCACTTGGAAATAATGTATTTTGAGCAGTTTCGCGATGGTTTGCTGCTGATTATTCATGCAACGGTGATGCAGTGCCTCTAACCAGCCTTTTTGGCCTTGTGTGTTTTCTTCAGGCCAAATAAACAGAGAAACCTTGAGTGACCATCCACCTGATTGTCTGCCTGAAATTATTCCATCAAAATCAACACAGTCACATTGGTGCCGTGACCCGTTGTTTCTTCAATCAAGATGGTTCCTGAAGCGGCCGAGGGTTCATCTTAAAGCTTTCAGTGGAGTCAGGTGGACACGAGTTTGATCATAAACTGTTTTTTTTTTTAGAGGAACGAAAAGAGACTTCATATTTTTTTCTCTCTCTCTGAGGCAGCACTGAGAAGTTTGCAATAGTTGCAAAGGACAATTTGTATTATAGTCAGCAGCACACTTTAGTTTTTTCCTTCTTCTTCTGTCTTTTCTATTCATTATTTTCACATACTGATATTCAATATGAGTGGTTTTGAAAACTTTAACACTCCAGTCTGTAGTGGTAAAGGTAGAGGATGGGGTTTATTGAAAGTACCAAAGTCATTACAGTTTAGTGGACCTGATGTACAGAGTCAATCTCCAAATTCAAATTCCTTAGTTTGTGACGGCCAGTCCACATGTCGTGAATCAGATTATTCAAGAGAGCAACAGGGTGTGTTTTCATCTACACCATACCCTAACACACAGCCCCCAGATGTAGTCACTGCAATGACTGACATAATCAGCCAAGTTGGTCAGCAAATTGCTGATAGTATAGTCACCAGACTAAGTCCAACACATTCAGTTGACACACATTCACTATCTAGTCCCTCCAAAAATGTGACGACAGATGCTACAGCTTCTCAAATGCTGGACTTAATACAAAGCCAGTTGTCAATTTCAAGAAATGTGAAAGAGCCTCCTAGCTTCAGAGGTGAAGTTTCTGATGCTGTTGATTTAAATGAGTGGATAGATGTCATGAGAGACTACATAAAACGGAATAATCTGAGAAAAGAGCAGCAAGCAGAAGAGATTTTAATTCATCTTAGAGGCAAAGCGAGGGACGTGGTCAAGTTTGGCATAAGAAACTGTGACATTGACATTGTGCATAACCCTGATGCTATCTTTAGTATTCTCAGGAAACACTTTGAAGCTGCTCCTTGCTCTCCTCTTCCACTGGCCGACTTTTATACCACCTTACCCAGACCGGATGAAGACGCTTACGAGTACTGGCTCAGGCTAAACCGTGCAGTTGACATCGCTGCTGAGCGCTTAAAAGAACAGGGTAAAATACTGGATTGTCCTGGAACAGAGGTAACCCGCATGTTCATTAGACACTGTCCTTGCAAAGAGCTTGCCATCACCTTTCGATCTAAAACAATTGATGCATGGTCTGTGCGAGAAGTTCAAGATATTTTGAATGAATATCACTCAGAGACCACTCTTGTGTCTGCTGTGAGACATGCAGCACCCACTAAAATCCCTGTGAACAGAACTGAAGTGGAACTGTCATCTGCAGCACTTCCAACTTCTGACGTCCAGCAGTCCAGGTCTCTGGAAGCTTCTGCATTAGAGCGAGTCATGAGCCTGCTTGAAAAAGTCCTGCTAAAAGAGTCCACCAGCAAAGAGCCAAGTCCACGTACAAAGCCCAAAGTCAGCCTACCCCGAGTAAAAGGCCTCAATGACCTGCCGTGCACTGTCTGTTCGAGCCCTGATCATTCTGGTCTCACACATTGTCTTGAGAAAAAGTTGTGCTTCCAGTGTCACTCTCCTGACCATTCCCGCTTTGTCTGTCCTGAGAGAGTGAGATCCCCTTCTCATGGGCTGGGAAACTAGAAGATCTGCACTCAAGGGAGGACAGTGTAGATCGTGAGGACATTCCTCCCAACCAGTGTTGTATGAATGACCCTGCATCAGTTTTTAGTTTTTCTAGTTGTGTTGAGCCTGCAGGGAATACAGTCATTTTTCAGAACACGCACAGAGTACAGAGAATTGATAGTCTCTTTTACACACCAGCAACAGTATGGGGCAACCTTGAACTGAAAGCTATGGTTGACAGCGGCTCCATGGCATGCACTTTGAGTGAAGCTGCTGAACGTCACTTGTTGCAGCACAAGCCAGATTTACGAAAGTTTCCTGCCAGTGATGTTGTCATAATTGGTTGTGGCGGACAGCGTGTCACCCCAAAAGGGATGTATGAACTTGAGCTCTCAGTTTATGCCTGCAAGATGGTTGTTCCAGTCTTAGTCGTCCCAGGCCAAACCGACGATTTGATTTTGGGCAGTAACGCTATCAAGTGGCTGATTCAAAAAATGAAAGAAACCGATGGATACTGGAGACTTGTGTCCAATCCAGTCAGTTCTGATGATGTCGAATGTCATCAGTTCCTTTCTCTTCTTTCTAATGTGGAACGATGGAAGGGTGGAGACATGCCTGATAAAGTGGGCACAGCTAAGTTGAAAGAGAAGATCACTTTAGAACCACACCATGAACATCTTGCTTGGGCTCAGCTTCCTGAGTCAACAGCTGTTTCTGTAGGGAGCACAGTCATTGTTGAACCAACCCTCTGTAAATGCCGTCCAAGGAATGTGATCATAGGGAGAGTCATCACACCGATGTGGAGCAGTAGATGGGTGCCATTCAAGATAATGAACCCTACAGACAAGGTAATCGTTCTTAAGAAGAACTCTAAAATCGTCGATGTTTTCACTTGTATTGCTGTAGAGGAGTTGTCTACACCCGAGTCCCTAAAGAGTAATGTTCAGTGTGCTGCGAGTCCTGTGAGTAATGTGCGGACTAGTGTTGAAAGAAGAAACGTGCTGGACACATTAGAATTGGAGGATCTGGAACTGGATGACTGTGAAGTGTCAGAGGAGTGGAAGGATCGACTTTTGGATCTCATTGAGAAGTATGAGTCAACGTTTTCTCGTGGAAAAATGGATTGTGGAGAAGCCACCGACTTTGTTCACAAAATTCACTTGGTGGATGAGAAGCCATTTAGACTGCCTTATCGACGTGTAGCCCCCAGTCATTATGATAAGCTGCGCACTGCCTTGAATGAGATGGAAGTAAAAGGTATTATAAGGAAATCTCAGAGTGAATATGCATCTCCACTAGTTTTGGTGTGGAAAAAGAATGGTGACCTTCGTATTTGTACAGATTTTAGATGGCTGAATGCGAAGACAGTGAAAGATGCCCATCCACTCCCACACCAAGCAGATGCACTCGCAGCTTTAGGAGGCAACGTTTTCTTTTCTACCATGGACTTGACTTCTGGCTTTTATAATGTTCCCTTGTTTGAAGAGCATAAGAAGTATACTGCTTTTTCCTCTCCTTTCGGCCTCCATGAGTACAATCGTTTACCTCAGGGATTGACCAACAGCCCAGCAACCTTTATGAGAATGATGATGTCCATTTTCGGTGATGAGAATTTCACAAGCCTTCTCTGCTACTTGGACGATCTGATGGTGTTTGCACCGAGTGAGCAGGTAGCTCTCGATCGACTAGAACTAGTTTTCTCACGCCTGTCTAAGCACAATTTAAAGCTGGCGCCAAAGAAGTGCAAGTTTCTCAGGAGATCTGTTAAGTTCTTGGGACATGTCGTTACTGGTAATGGTGTTCAGACTGACCCAGAAAAGGTGAGAGTGATCAGTGACATACAGACTGCTGACCTCATGGAAACCGATAGTATAACACCTTCTCAAAAGAAGATCAGATCTTTCCTGGGTATGATTTTGTACTATCAGCATTTCATTAAGGACTGTTCTGTGAAGGCAAAACCTCTTTTCAGTCTCCTTTCAGATGGATCCCAGAATAAAAGTCAAAGGAAGTGTAGTCGTGTGAGGAAGCCACTCAGTGTCAAAAAGCTTTCACCTGAGGATTGGACTAGTGAGTGTCGAACGGCTTTTGAAACTTTGAAGCAAGACCTTCTGCACATTGTGACCCTAGCTCACCCAGATTTCAGTCAAGCCTTTGTTCTCTCTGTTGATGCTTCATTTGATGGCATAGGAGCTGTGCTATCTCAGGTGCCCCCTGGTGAGAAAATCGCACGCCCAGTTGCTTTTGCTAGCAAAACACTCTCCAAGTCTCAGATGAACTACCCAGCACATAGACTCGAATTTCTGGCTTTAAAGTGGGCCATTTGTGACAAGTTTAGCCATTGGCTAAAAGGGAGACATTTCACTGCATGGTCTGATAATAATCCTTTGACCTATATTCTGACCAAACCCAAATTAGATGCATGTGAACAGCGTTGGGTGGCGAAGCTTGCTGCTTATGACTTTGACTTGAAGTATGTGCCAGGCACAAAGAACGTTGTTGCAGATGCCTTGAGCAGAGAGCCCTTTGTCAAGTCTTGTGTCAGCCATCGTCTGTTGAAAGAACCATATGTCTCTCTCTTGGATGAGGTCAATGGTGTTGTTACCGGAACTGTGCAAGATGCCTTTCGTGTCACTAACAACTGTCAAAGTGTGCAGGATACCAGTGATGACAGTACTGAGAACGAGCTGCAAGATGCTGTGGATGACTCATGTCCTGGATCCTTTGATGCTGCTGAAGTTTCTGCTGTCCTAGGCGCTCACTGCGATGGTGGAGTTAGTCCGTTAACTGTGGCCAGTCCGACGTCACTCCAACTCCCTGCTGAAGATCCATCTGTTGCAATCCCGTTTTCCAGACTCTCTAATCTCCAAGAGCAGGACAACATAGTCGGTAGAGTCATCAACTATGTTCTGAGACATAAACGTCCTTCAAAGAGTGAGCGAGCAAAGGAACCTAGCTCTGTGAAAAACCTTTTGAAGCACTGGAAAAAGCTAAAGATTCGTAATCACGTGCTGTACAGAGTAAAGAAGGATCGTCTGATGAATAAGAAACTCCTTCAGTATGTTGTACCTGATTCCTTAAAGCAGGAAATTCTCCATGGTGTTCATGATGCAGCTGGACATCAGGGTAGTGCGAGAACTCTCTCCCTTGCTGCTGAAAGGTTCTTTTGGCCAGGAATGAGTAAGGACATCAAGCTTTATGTGAAAAACTGCCAGAGATGTGTTGTCGGGAAAACTCCGGAGCCAGATGCTCGTGCGCCCCTTGAGCACATTCGGACCTCTGAGCCTATGGAACTGGTATGCATAGACTTTTGGAGTGCTGAACAGACTTCAGGGAAGGTTGCTGATGTTCTAGTAGTGACAGATCATTTTTCTAAGATGGCACATGCCTTTCCCTGCCAAAACCAGTCAGCTAAACAAGTTGCCCGTCGCCTTTGGAATGACTTTTTTTGCATTTATGGATTTCCAAAGAGAATACATTCGGACCAGGGTGCAAATTTTGAAAGCAAAATCATAAAGAACTTGCTTGAGATGGCTGGTGTTCAAAAATCGCACACTACACCATACCACCCTATGGGTAACGGCTTAGCAGAACGGTTCAATAGGACTCTGGGGAATATGATAAGAGCTCTCCCAGTGAAATCTAAAGCGAGGTGGCCACAGCTTCTACGAACGTTGACATTCAGTTATAATTGTACAGTGCATGAGACGACCGGGTTCGCTCCCTTTTATCTTATGTTTGGGCGTATCCCGAGGCTGCCGATCGACATCATGTTTCAGCATGTACTGTGTGATGATAGAGTGGTCAGCCACCATGAGTTTGTCACTGCACTAAGAAGAGACCTGAACACAGCTGCAGAAATTGCCCGAAAACACAGTCTCAAAGAGCAGAACCGCCATGCCATTCTTTACAATCGGAAGGTCAGAGGTTCACCCTTAGCAGTGGGAGATAGAGTTTTGCTGGCTAACCGTGGAGAGAAAGGCATGAGGAAAGTTGCGGACAAGTGGGACTCTGTGCTGTATGAGGTACAATCAGTGAAACCAGAAATCAATGTGTACAAGATTAAGGATGTTCAGACTGGCAAAGAAAAAGTGGTGCACAGAAATCTGTTACTTCCAGTTAACTTCTTATCCTGGGATGATGATGGTGAGGAGTCAGTTCGATCAGATTCCACTGGTGCTACCCGTGGCAGTGCACTTGACTCTGCTTTAATGGATGATCCTGATCCTGTTTCAAAGACATCAGAATGGTTACTTCAGACGGATGGAACACATGATAGTGATGTTACTCAGGATGCTACTTGTGGTGAAGCTTCAGATATCCCTGATGCGATGAATCGTCCAGAGTGTTTTGATAATGATCAGCTAGAAAGTCCAGAAACTGAGCATGTTCCTGAACCTGTTGAAAGTACAGAAAGGTTACCTGAATCTAAGCCAGATGATTTCTCCAGCTGTTTGCATGAACTTGATAACAGACTTACCCCTGTCATTTGCGAACAGCCCACAAGTACACACACAAGCAATATCACTACACGGTTAGGGAGATCAGTTAAGCCTCCTAACAGACTTATTTGTGAAATTGAGAATCAGAAAATAGTGAAAAGTGATTCACACAGTGATAGCCGAGTTATTTTTCAGGGAACAAACTTTGTTGTTGAGTTGATAAGGAACATTTTTGTTTAATGTTGATTTCTATCTGAGATAACTGATTAAGAGTCTGACATTGAAATGAGTTATTTTTCTTCTCTAAGAGTCTGAGGAGTTTATTGCATCAAAAGAAATTTGAAGAGCAGAGATACGTTTATAACCACTAGGAGTGTGTAGACTGCACCTCCTATAGTCTGTATTGAGTGTGGGACCTGGTACCATTCCATTCTTATACACTTCCTGAGAAGAGATTGATTATCTGACAAATTGTATCGCAAAGCTCTTGTACTCACACCTGTTTTTTTTTGTTTTTTTTCTCTCTACCATTTTTACTGTATGCTTTGTTCGTTACATATGCTTGTTCTTGCCCAATTTAGCAGAATTTAAGGGGGGTGTATGTAACAGGGTTTAAATAATATTAGTTAAATTCATGCACAAATTGGGAAAACTCGCCATTGGCTGTTACATCACTTGTACTCACGCACGTTGTGTTGAGGGGCGGAGCTGCGTATTCTCCAGCAGTTTCGCGATGGTTTGCTGCTGGTAAGCTGCTTTGATCATTGCTCCGTCTTTATAACTTATTTTGGACTGTTTTCAAGTGCAAAGCTGAACTTTTATACTATACACAAGTTTCCTGCTTTTGTCTGTCATCTCATAGCGCTGTAATTCGAGTCATATATGTGTTATTTGGACGATGAAACAAGGAGTGTGTATTAATGTACTTGTGAACTCCGATCTCTGTTTATTTTAAGATTATTCATGCAACGGTGATGCAGTGCCTCTAACCAGCCTTTTTGGCCTTGTGTGTTTTCTTCAGGTATGTTTTGTCATGTTGTGTATGAATTCTCGTCTGAATTGTGTGTTAGCGATCACACGTGCTTTAGGCCCTCGCACGTGCTGAGCGTGTATCTGCGCCATTTTAGATATGAGTGTTCTTTCTTCTCTATACTATTTACACAAAATATGTAAAATATCGGTCACTTGAGTTTATAGTTACATTATATAAATGTAATGTTATGGTTATTGTGAAGAAAAGATGCAGTTTTATTTTATTTTTCTTCAATGTATGTTTTATTAATAATTGTCCACTATACGATCACTTGGAAATAATGTATTTTGAGCAGTTTCGCGATGGTTTGCTGCTGATTATTCATGCAACGGTGATGCAGTGCCTCTAACCAGCCTTTTTGGCCTTGTGTGTTTTCTTCAGGCCAAATAAACAGAGAAACCTTGAGTGACCATCCACCTGATTGTCTGCCTGAAATTATTCCATCAAAATCAACACAGTCACATATAATCATATCAATATTAAAAATAGCATTAACAGTTAACAAATAGCCACATTTTCTGCCATATACAATTTAATAAAATGATCAGCTAGCTAACAAACAACTTTGTTCTGTTTTCACCTCACTCCAGTCTAAACTAAATGATTTTAGAATATTTATTTTACTACACATTCAACATACATAAGCTGAAATACTGTGGATAGTTAAAACTAATAAATCTTACTCTCCACTCTCGCTAAATTGGGCAAGCACACTTGTGTTCTCATTTCTGAGGTGTTCTGAGTAAATGATTAAACTGATTCGTTCAGTTCATTGTTGAACATTGTTCAAATGAGTCATTTGGTCGCGAATCGGACATTTGCAGACCCGTTGTGTGTGAATCACGGCTGTCAGAACATCGCGGAAGGTTTGTCACACAGAAAACACTTCATAACTGGATATAAATTGTTTCCTGTTTATTTAATGTATGATTTATGTCAGCTGTTTAGCTGGTCAAACGTTTTTTGAGCGCAATTCACACCGAGCGGTACTTCAAAACAGTTGTCCGAACGCACAACGTTTAACATGGATTCGGTTTTCTGATCTTTTGATTTAGCTTAATATGTGAAGTATCAGAGAGAGCTTATGTGCTTATTTTGAAGACAGAGAGAGTGCGCGCAGGGTGGAGTTCTCTGCTCTTTGTATGCCTTCAGCTGTGGTCTTGACCGGTCTTGAGACAAAATCCCGAGTCATCTTCGCCCAAAACCGAGACGAGACTGAGTAAAAATGCGGTTGATACCGAGACGAGACCAAGACCTTTAAAAAGTGGTCTCGAGACCGGTCTCGATACCAAGACCGATCTCGAGTACTACAACACTACAATTCATGGAAATTGAAAGACGTCGCCATTGAATGTATTTTATGCCAAAGCAATGATAAATGATGATTTTAAGATTTTATATTTCAATATAATTCCTGCAGAAATGAGTTGACCTTCATGTTTTTTATCAGTTTGAAAGCAGTGTGTTAGCATTCAAAGAATGTGCTACAAATATATAGTTTTGCAGATGGTGAAGTACGAATGACAAAGAGTCTGTGGATTTTGGAAAATGTGGTCACTGAATGCATTTTGTGGGAAAGCAATGGAAAATGACTCTGACAGTTTGAAACATGTCGATATAGAACTGGCCGATGCAATTAAAACAGAAAACTGTAAAGCGATATGCAGAAAGTGCTCGGCTAAACATCAAGAAAATATCATGAATTTTTAAAACAATTTTACACATTTACAGTTTTATTTTAAACATTTGCTAGGACCCATTTCTCAATACTCGTCCTGTTTTCAAAACTTCACTCAGTGATCAGATCCATCTATGTGGCTAAACTTTGGATCATTGCTTGGGCACAAAATGCGTTCAATGATGACATCTTTCAATTTACATTCATTATTTTCTCTATAAATGCCAATTTGAACATTTGTATATTCTCTTTTAAAAACTGTTAAACTTGTGTTCAAAACTTAAAAATCATAACAGAAATCTGCTACATTTGGAGGGATTCTGAATCTAAAATACTATCAAAACAATTAGATGTGGCTGGTGTAAGTTTTTCCATCTCACTGACATCCATTCAAAACCCTTAGGAATATTTTATACTGTCATTGACCATGTAACATTAACTGCACTGAATTATTATAGTGCCAATCTTGTTTTGAAAAGAACATTTTACAAAAGAAAACACTGTGTAATGATCATGTTGTTAGTGTGTTTTATGATCAACAAAGTGTGTTTGTTGGGTGAATCCTTTGAATCCTCAGAATCCTTTTTGGTAGTTTTAGTGCATTTTTTTTCTTTCTTTTTTTCTAGTGTACATTGGTTTTCTCCCCCTAGGTAAATCCCAGCGTCTTCCCTATAGTTTTGTTGAGAAGTGTCACTGATTCTTTGACATGCTGGTGACAGTATTGGTAGTCTGTGAGCTCTTTTGGCCTGTACCTCACCTGTGACTCTGAGGCTTTGAGTCCTGCATTGAAATGTAAATGACCTGTGGGGGTTGTGTAAGCTAACTAATTCACACTAGAGTAGTACACAGAGGATAAGAATGAGTAAAGTTTAGCATCCAAACCTTTATTTGGAGATTTTGCAAAAATATGTCATGCCATTGTGTCAGCTATTTCTGGGTTTTTGTTTGACTCTGTTTGACCGTCTACATTTAATCACTCACCAGACACTTTTATCTAAAGCGACTTACAAGGCAACTTTCCACCTCTCAGCTACAGTTTTAAAAAAGACAACGATAGTGTTCAAAATCTCTACAGTGTGTTTTTGACGGCAAGAAATGGCAAAGCAACCAAACACGCGTCACATTTTACCATCCAACAGAGGACCTATTTAGGTTGCTTCAGTGATGTTACTTATTTTTTACTTGAACAAACTTACTTCATTTACCATTTTATGTTTTGCAGTTCCCAATGTGGCCAGGCACTGATGAAATGAACTGTTCCCAAAAGTTATACCAGAGGTTTTGATTTCCTAGCCAGTATGAAATGCCATTATATTCAATAAGGCTTTCATTAAACTCCACCCAAGTCACTCAAAAGACTTGTTTTGCTCAGTCACGTCTTAACCTGGGTTTATTCAAACCAGCCAATCGGGAATCTGTATCCAGGAGGCTTGTCCAGGTGCGAATCACTCATGAACCCCCCATCCTGTTGTTCCGGGTCAAACATCCAATCAGGAATCTGTATCCAGGAGGCTTCATGAGTGACTTGCACCCGGACAAAAGCCCCCCTGGAGACAGATTGGCTGGTCTGACCTCAGCAACAAGACAGGGGGATTAATGGGACATTCACATCTGGACTATAGGCTCCGGGATACAGCAGATTCCTGATTGGCTGGTTTGAATAAACTCAGGTTAAGGCATTCCTGATTGGTTGGTTTGGATAAGCTCAGGTTAAGTCTGTCTGCTGTGGACTTTCAGCAACCACTTGTTTTACACATTCTGAATGTGAAAAGCTGCTTTTGGAGACCATCGATTGTTTGCGATTGCAAAAACTGCAATCAGTTATTTTTCAGTATCATCTGGAGATTATCCTTTTGTTTGTAACCAGTCACATTTTGTCGCATTTGAAATGGCTTCTGAGGGGTGAGTACTTTCTGTCTGACTATCTGTTTGCTTTAAGACAATCAAAACCTCTGCTATAACTTTTGGGAACAGTTCATTTTGCTCTGTAACTGTGCTGTGTCCAGTCCAGATATCTAAAATTCTTCAATCAAGAAACATTTACAAGGAGAGTATTAAAGGGGGGGTGAAATGCTGTTTCATGCATACTGATCTTTTTACACTGTTAAAGACTTGGATTCCCATACTAAACATGGACAAAGTTTAAAAAGTTAAGGTGGACGTTTGATGGGAGTATTTCTTTGTCAAAAATACTACTTCCGGTTAGTCATAAGTTTCGGCAAGTTTTTTGCGATCATGCGTCCCCTTTGACGTTAATGGGGGCGGAATTTCCTTGTATGGGCCGTACGGACAATTCTACCGGAAGAGCGTGAGAGAGAGAGAGGGAGAGAGCGAAAGTAACAGGCTACGCCCATCAAAGCGCTGGCTCGTAGGCTGCGCTGCACAGGTGATGTGCACAATTACAATGTCACCAAAAAAGTGCGTTTTTGGTTGCCAGACCAAGACAGTCCTGCACAGATTCCCCAAAAACCCTGTGTTAAGGCAACAGTGGATGTAATTTGCTTTTCCGGATCAGCAACTGAGTTGCGCGAATGTTTATATCTGTTCGCTGCATTTCGGTGCCGACTGTTTCATAAACAAGGCCCAGCTCGACGCCGGATTTTCCCGATCGCCTAATGCTGAAGGATGGAGCAGTCCCAACGATAAAGGTCCCAACGTTAGAACCGCAGGCGGTGAGTAAGACTGCTTCAAATGTCTGTGTTTTTGCCTATGCTCATCAAGTAGCCCAAACATGATCACGTATAGTTAATTGATCAATGGAGCATGCGATGTGTAGTGCGTGTACATTTGTTTAGCTGGCCACTATATGCAAGAAGTCCTCGCTGCAGCCTGTAGCACGATTACGTACTGGATCAGATCCAACACGTACTGGATGCGCATGCGCGGTGGTTTCATTCACAATTCGATGACGTCATATACGCATGCGTAATATATACATAACCGCTTGCACAAAAATAATGATTAATAACATGCTCACGCCATCAGGACACACGTTTTGCATTTTCCCTTGAATGTATAGGCTACTTGTGTTTTAAGTTCTTTGCAGATCGTGTTGCATTGTACCTTGAGGATTAAAATTACAGAGACCATTACTTGACTAATTTTTCCTTCCACTCAACAGCAAGTATGATCAGAATATATTAAAATTGTAACTGTTTTGCATGCATGTACAGCAAAACTAGGATAATTTAAGCATCACATTTATGAAAAGATAATTTATTCATCAATTAATTACTTAATAGCCTACTATTTATCAGTACTACAACTACACGGTTTAGAACATCATCTATATCGGCTACAGTATTGATCATACATTGAGATTCGGGCATACGCATTATAAGTTAACCCAGAGATCGGTAGGCTATGACATTGCCATAGCGATCCACCATCCAGTACGTATTGGATCTGATCCAGCTACGTCATCGTGCTACAGGCTGCAGCGAGGGGTGTCTCACTATATGTGTAACTTTATGTTTGTGTATTGTAAAAGCACTCCAAACAACAATACACAAAGAGTGGGGAAATATGTTGAACTAAATAAGCACGCTTCTTCATTCAAATGCGCTACTATTCCATGTCTTTCTATGTAAACACTAACTTAGCCTGCCGTGCAAAACCAGTCCACTTACTAACGTCTACACAAACCACGCGTAAACACACACACACACACACGTGCACAACTGCACTTCCCACATGTACACCTTCAAAGACAAAAATACGACGATATAATTCAAGTATAAATATGTAAATAACACAAGCCGCTAAGCATATTATATAGTTAGTGTATAACTTGTACCACATAGAGACGTCCTGCTCTAGTCGTTTTTGCTGCTGCTCCTGTTCAACTGCAGCCTCTGGGTCTGATTCCGGATCATAGATGTATGGCTGTATCTGATTAAGAGCCATATTTTTATTTTGAATAAAGTTTTTTCCCGCTGTTAGGGATGACACAGCTTTACGACGCACTCGACTCAACACAATAGCAGCAGCGCGCACACGTCATTATTTAGCTCCGCTCACACGATACGCCCCCACCCGCTCGGCTTTTTTCGGAAAGACTCGGAACAGCGCATCTTTCTTATATAATTATAAAAAAAATAAAGACTTTTCGGAGATATGCAGGATGCAATGCTACTCTATAGGTACTCAAGATTGACATGACACTGACGTAAACTGAGTGTTTCACCCCCCCCCCCCCCCCCCCTTTAAGTATTGTGTCATTTTAGGAAGAGGTTAATCAAAAATCGAGCCCTGTGTGTAATCACATTGAAAGAAAAAAAAGAAAAAGAAAAAAAAACATGCTAATCTAATGCTAAAGTATTTTTTTTTGTCTTGTTTTCTTGAAAAGAAAATCAAAGTGAAGTGAGTTATTTGCTTAAAACAAGAACAATTATCTGCCAATGGGGTGAGAAAAGTAAATCTTATTTCTGATTGAAATCTCTTTTCTTGTTTCTGTCCCAAACAGAAGTAAGATGATTTTTCTCACCCCACTGGCAGATAATTTTGTTTTACACAGTTGCATTCAACACTGATAATAATCATAGATGTTTGTTGAGCAGCAAGTCATATTAGAATGAGAACAAACAGTATTATTGTAAATATGTTTACAAATAATTTCTTTCTATTTGAATATATTTTAAATGTAATTTATTCCTGTGATTGAGGGATGAATGTACATGCACTGCAGAACATGCTCTTCTTATTTAGTATTTTTCTGGTTTCCAGTCCAAATATCTAAAAATTCAAGATTCATTTACTACACAAGTAAAATGCTATAAGATCATGTTGCTTGTTTTAAGCAAATATTCACTTTATTTTGATTTTATTTTTAAGAAAACAAGGACAAATATCTTTCCTTGCCTAGTACATGCATCTTGATTTAAGAACTTTTAGATATTTAGACTAGAAACAAGAAAAAATTAGTAAGAAGAGAATTGTTTGCTTTTCAGCCCTAATCCAGTCTTTAGAGTCACATGACCCTTCATAAATCATAGATTAATCATAAATCATAGCGCTTTTTACAATGGCGATTGTTTCAAAGCAGCATCACAGTGTTAACAGGAAAATCGCCTTTACAGCTGCTCTAGAGAAAACTGTGTGATGTCATCAGCTCGTTTCAATTGCCATATCGCGACAATGTGGGCAGATCAGTAATTTAGTTGATATAGTTCATTTAGTTTAGTGATTCAGTTTATGTGAATATTTAGTTAAAAATGTAGTGTCCCAACTGAGAAAGCCAAGCCAAAGGCGACATCTGCAAGGAACCAAAAGTATAAATGTATGTTTTATTATATTATCATTTTTATTTGCAGTATAAATGCAAATATTTTTGAAAGAAAAAAAAAATAATATTTCACAATAATAATTTGTTGGCTGTGCTTTGGATCAAAAATGTATTCACACAGATTCCACAGCAGCAGAATGTACTTCCTCTGCCCTCACTGCAAGAAGGCACCGCTCACTTTGCCTGGCCATCTCAGGACGGCTTGCATGCGTGACCGCACCGAGGCAGAGATTCAGGCTACTGTTATTGAAGCCAAGAAGGAGCTGTCTGAATTCTCCCACAAGGGACGCTTCTGGGAATACCAGCAGATTCGGGACATTTTGGGAGCTGCTGATCCTCTTGCCAGGTGTGTAGCCAACATTTATGCTTTCTCTTTTCCTGTCAAAGTACAATACTCAATATTTCTTCAAATGTGTGTGTGTGTGTGTGTGTGTATTCACTTTATTTTATTAGGTTTTTAGAGGAGATGCAAAAGAAGGGCTTGGTGGTAAGGAACGTACCTCCGGTCCTCCCTGCCCTCACACTGCCTGCGTCCTCTTTACTGGCAACTGTTCCTCAAAGCGGCGGAGAAGAAGTTGCCAATGAGACCGCATCCGAGGAAAGCTCTGGCGACTACTATCAGAGGTAAAGTTTCACATCATCATTCACGTATCCTGGGACTGAACATGTTTCACCTCATCATATGTACATTCATTTGACCACCTGATTTATTTCATTTCAGCAACGAGGGACCACGTTTGTTCAGGAGGTCCCAGGGAAAGAGCGTGGCGTCTTCACCAAAAGGTCCTTTAAAGAGGGGGAGGTCGTCTGTGACTACCACGGACGGCGGATCAGTCAAAAAGAGTGCATGAAGATCCATGCCTCGACCGCTGACATGAGACCTGGCTACATGTTCTTCTACAGGAGCAAAGCGAGCATGTGCATTGATGCTCGCGAAGAAAGTTGCCAGTGTCACCCCCTCGCCATAACCTACGGGCACCTGAAAAGACACTCCTCTAAGAGTGCCAACATCCGTTCGAGGCTGTTTGTCCACAATGACAGAGATGTAATTCCCTTAATTTCATCCGGGGACATTCCAGCTGACGAGGAGCTCCTCTTTGATTACGGCCAAAGGAGAAAATCTTTTGCCGAGCAAGGTTTTTTTTTAAACTGGATGTGTTAAGACTGCACAACGGGTGCTTACTGGACACTTAACATCCTCACTGCTTTCCCAAGTGACCTTGGTTAACTTCATTGATCCGTTGCATTAGCTGTGTGAGCACACTGGACACATATTGCTCTGCGAGGACAACTGTTTAGCATTTCCCCTTGAATATGTAGGCTGCTGGTATTTTAAGTTGTTTACAGATTGTGTTGCAATGTAGCTTGAGGATTAAAATTACAATTACTAAAATTACAATTACTTGACTCATTTTTGCTTCCACTCAACAGCAAATATGACCAGAATATATTACCATTTTAACTCTTTAGCATGCATGTAGAGAAAAACTGGGGGGGGGGGGGGGGTTGCATTCTAAAAGTTGCATTCATCGGTCTATATATCACATAATAGTCGCTTTAACCCGCGGACACGTAAAACAACACGTGGAAAAAATGCAGACTTGGCAACACAGTGCAGTTGGGTTCTGTTCACATTTGACAACTAACGTAATGCGTCGCTTGGTTGCTCTGATTGGTTGTAGGTCTATCCAATTGATGTCTTTCCTGGTTCGCTTGAAACACGCCCCATAATCACAGCCCAATGGGAGCAGTATCAGACTCATATTCTGATGAGTTTTTTCCGCGGGTTATTTTCTATTTCTGCGGGTTAAAGTGACTATTATGTGATATATAGACCCTGGAGTGCGAATTTTAGCAGGCAACCTTGGCACAATAACACACATTTTACCCCCCAAACGCCATTTTTTCACCGGAGAACCCCCCTAGTAGTTGCCGCGTTTTGTTGTAAAAACTTGGGAACCCTGTCTGCACGCGCGCTGAAATCAGGCTGGAATACACGATCTTTGCCAAGAGTTTTAAAATAATTTAATGATACACAGAGTACTTACCCAACATGATCATCATTGCTAAGAGAAATTGTGATGGTGAATGCATATACAAACAAGCTCTCCGTTTAGGATTCAAACAAATATAATCCAAGCCCCTTTGATGACGTGCATGATTACGTTACTGTTGATCATCTGTCCGTCATCGTCTAAAGCCCGCCCTGATGATTTCATTGGTCCGAACAGTTTCTGTTTGGGGATAATCACTCCTCTATGGAGCAAGGCCAGACCGAATTGCCCGATCTAAAAATTTTGTGGGCGGGGCTAAGTTCGGCTGGCATCCAGGCTACTTCTGAGCTGTATTCGTCACAATCTGGATGGGCCAATCACGTCGTGTATAGAGTCGGCGGGCGGGGCCATAATGACGACGGCCGAGTTGCGTTTGCGTGCTTCTAGTAAACAGAAACTGGCGAACGGCGGCGGTCTTTCGAATCAGCTTTGACCGCGACTCTGGAAGACTTGGAGTGAAGCTTTTCTCTGAGAAAAGAACAAAGAACGGCACTGAAGTCATTCTTAAAAAGGGAAGATGTGTTCGGAGTTTAGCCGACCGGATACGGCGAATGTTTAATCTGTCAGCGAGCTCTGTTTCACCTTCGTTGCTCTGGTTGGAGTAGTGCTATCCTATCGCGTGCAGAGGGAGTTTGAAAGAACCGTTTATCCGCCCCTCGGATTGAGCCCTGTCTATGGTGAGTTTCCAGACCAAACATCATGATGTGGGTCTAGCTTGTCAGGCTCTGAGATTTCAGCTTGTTTATATATTTGTTTTCACTGAATAACTCTCCTCTTGCCAGAGCTATGATCAAGAGAGCGATCAGGATTCATCAGCTGCTTATCGGACTGGGCTCTCTGAGGAGCTGCTGGCCAGCGGTGGCTGCAGGATCAGCGTGTTCAGGCTGCAGGTCATGCTCGGGTGCCAGAAGAAGATAAAGTGAACCTGTTCACACAAGGTGAGGCTTATGGTCTGGCATCAGTGTCAAGGTGTCACTAGTATAGCACAGTCAATATGATTTTTACATTTGATTTTTATGCAGTGAAACCTTTTGGCGTATATGAAGCACCCAAGTTTTATTTCAAATTTCACATTGTTATTTATTAGTATTGATTAATGTGTTTGTTTTACAGACATTGTGCCCCGTTTGAACTGGAGAGGTCAGACTGGCAGGACCGTTTCGCATTGAGAGGAGCCGGCGTTGGCTCAACGTGACGATTTCTGCCTTCATGGCAGAGAGAAGAAAGGGCTGCATTCTTGTTTTCGTGTTTTGAAAGTTGTACATGGTTAATGGATGGATATAAAAAGGAAAGGTGCGTGTGCGATGAAAAGGTGCGTAATTCCGTCTCTCAACGATCCTCAGCGAGACCGTTATTGTGTATAAAGTTCTATTAGTTGTGTGTGTGTGTGTGTGTGTGTGTATGTGTGTGCGTGTGCGTGTGTGTGTAAAAGTGTAATAAAGGATTTGTTATTAAACCTACAAAAAAACTGAAATATTGTATATAATGTAAAATAACTGTTAAATGTTATTGTATTATTTTCTTATGGCTCTTTATCAATTCATGACCGTATTGTCATTGTCTTACAAATCTATAATAATTCACAACCGTATTGTCACTTTGCTATAGATCTTTGTTCATTCCTGCTCATCTACACCGTCATGTTTAGTTTATATATATATACATATATATACACAGCCAAAGCAGATAATCAATTACTTGAGCTAACAAACAAGATTCCATGCATATGAGATACTATCTTGAGCCACGATATAAACTTAATAAAGAAATTTAGAAATCAATCTGAGAAATGTGTGTACCATATAGTCTTTTAAGTGCACAATTCCATATTGCACAAAGGTTATCTATGTAACCTGGAGCTGTTGAGTGTCACTGACTTTGTCGACTAGTCATTGAACACTCACTGGACTAAAACTGATTTGACTCACTATGGCAATACTGCGCAAACCCAACTAAAATAGACGCCTATTACGATTATGGTAACATTTTTTTTTTTTTTTTTTTTTAAAGTAAGATGTTACACATTTCATAGAAATTTGAATACAAGAATATTACATAACACAATATGAATCTCTTTTATTTTATTTTATTAAAATGACATGACACTAAGGAAAACCTGGAAAAGAAGTGCATTATGGGTAAATTCATATTCACCTACCATTGTTGAAACAGACACGACAAAGAACTACTACCAGAGGGAGTTTCACAGGGGTCAGAGCAAGGTTAAATGCAACTAAATACAGTTCACCAAAGCTTGGCTCGTATATCATTAATTTCTTACAGATTTTTAGTGATTGTTGATTCCACTGCTTTATTCTTATATATGTTGCTTTATATATGGTG